>NC_069500.1:967127014-967427014 GCF_027579735.1 Bombina bombina | reverse complement strand
AGCCACTAGATGCCAGTCTATACATATATAAAAGGCAGTAATATCAGCATTGTACTTACATTGTTCATTTCAGCAGCTATGGAGAGAATTCTGTTTTTGTTTATTCTCCGTTTGATGCAAATCCGGGCTAGAAGACAGAATACTGGAAATGTAGCTAATCGATTGGTTAGAAGAAGGAGAGTTCGAGTCCCCCGTGTATTCCTTCCACGGGTTGGTTTGCACGGCCTTTCTGACCGAGAGATCATACAAAGATTCCGGCTTGATCGTGAATCGATATTACACCTGTATCGAGAGATTGAAGATCATTTGGAGCCGATGACTGCTCGTTCACAAGCTATTCCGGGACTTCTGAAACTATTAGCGGCATTGCATTTTTTTGCAACAGGCTCCTTTCAGGCAGTTTCTAGCGTCATTATTGGAATGAGTCAATCTGCTTTTTCACGCCACTTATCCAAAGTAATAGGGGCTATGATGGTTATTTTTCATCGATATGTTTGTTTGCCATCTACCCCTGAAGAATGGCAATCTATCAAGTCAAATTTCTATAGGATGGCTGGGATGACCAATGTCCTAGGTGCCATAGACTGTACCCCTGTTGCTGTAAGACCACTTCAAGCTCGTGAGGAGATCTATAGGAATAGAAAGCATTTCCATTCCTTGAATGTCCAGATGGTCTGTGACCCCAACATGAGGATTATCAGTGTCCGTTCTAACTTTCCTGGCTCCTGTCATGATTCTTACATTTTAAGGCAGACTGGGTTATACCGGAAGTACGAGGACGGAAATATGCCTGACGGATGGCTTCTAGGTAAGCATAACTGGCGTCTAATATGTCTCTCATTTCAATGTACCAAAATTGCGCCCAATTTGTCGACTGTAATCTGTATAGTTTAATTGTATTGTATAGTTCTGAATCTTTATAATTATTCTTATATTAATATTTATATTTATTATATCTTCTATTAGGAGATGGAGGGTACTCATGTACAGAATGGCTGTTGACTCCCTATAACAACCCACAGACCAGAAGTCAAGTACGTTTCAATGAAGCTCACCGATCTACCAGGGGGATTATTGAGAGGACTTTCGGTATTTTGAAAATGCGGTTTCGATGTCTTGATCGTTCTGGTGGTGCTATGCAGTATGCACCAGAGAAAGTTGCAAAAATTATATTGGTTTGCTGCATACTGCACAATATTGCAATTAAAAGAGGCTGTGCATTAGAAGATGAAGATCCAATAGATGCTGATGATTTACCAGAAGAAATATGTGTAGAACAAGCTAATAGGCGTGGAAATGCAACAAGGGACATGGTTTCAGAACAATATTTTGTGTTTGAGGATTAAAGTTTCAGTTGATCAATAAAAAACTTTCTTTATTAACTTGTCTCCATTTTTTTTTTTAAGAATTAAGGTTATTAAAAATCACTCATGATAAACAGTTAAATACATAACAGTTGTTGCTCTTCAATTATCAAAGGTTTCAAATAAATAAAGTTTATGATCAAAGTTATTACAGACAATATATTATAGGTAATACATTGTCTTTGTGACATCACACTAGTGTCTACAGCTGCTCTCACTCTTTTACATATGTGATTATTGTAATGTAATCCCTCCAAGCTGATGCTAATTCATTGTATTGTGTCATTGAATTGTAGCTGTAACAAGCAACAGTATATTCAACAGTGCTTTATGTTATCAGATTGGATTTTTGAGTTAAAAAAGACTTGCTAATTTTATTTGTTTTATTCTAACCTCTATTTTTAACAGCTACTAGGTTTTCCCATATTCAAATAAATACCTTAAGGGCTTACTCTTAGCACTTATTTTCTTAACCTTTATAATATATTTTTGCATTCAAGATTTGTTAAAAGAATAGTGGCATATAGAAAATAATGGCAAAATAAATTATTTTATTAAAAAAATTATAATCTTTAAACATTATATATTAACAATTGTAAACCAAAGTAACTTGTAATACATATAAACACATCTGAAAAAAAAGGAAATGTTTAGAAACCAAATAACAATTGTAAACCAAAATAAATTCTAATACATATAAACACATATGAAACAAAGAAAATGTTTAGAAACAAAATAACAATTGTAAACCAAACAACATTTTAATACATATAAACACATCTTAAAAAAATTAAATGTTTAGAAACAAAATAAAAATTGTAAACCAAAATAAATTGTAATACATAAAAACACATCTGAAACAAATAAAATGTTTAGAAACAAAATAACTATTGTAAACCAAAGTATAAATGTTAATACATATCAACACATCTGAAACAAAGAAAATGTATAGAAAACAAATATCATTTGTAATAACTATAAACATCGATATTTACAAACCTTCATAAAATACATTAATCTACATATACATTATATTTTTCTCTATTTTTCGGGGATACATATCTATATCAATGCGCTAATGATTGACATAACGATTAATCACGTCATCGTCAAACATGTCACGTCCTGAACCTTTTGGTGCTGGAGAATTGGTGATATTAGTTTATGCCATGGATAAATATTTCCCTAAACGGATTGGTGGTGTGAGGGGAGTGAGACAGGAATGCAGAGACAAAATTATATACGAGATGCTGAGAAGAATGCATCGTATTTCAAAAATTAAAAGAACAAGACGACAGTGTCTTAGAAAATATAGTGATTTGAAGAGAAGAGAACCGAAGTACTATAAATCGATTCGAAGATTGATAAGGACATGTAAGTTTCAAAATTATATATGAAATAATTTTTAATAATATAAAAAAAGGGTTTATTTTTGAACTGCGTCATCATTGACGAATCCAGGAAAATAATATTTTCTGAGTGTTACTTTGACTATATTAGTATATACAATTGCAAAAAGTTACAAAAGTAAGCATGCAGAACTGAGTTAGTAGATTAAAATTTAACTATGTTACTATATACACTTAAAAGGTTAGAAAACTTACCATACAAAAATGAGTTAGTAGAGTAAAATATAACTATATTAGTATATACCATTGAAACATGCAGAACTGAGTTAGTAGAATAAAATATAAATATATTACTATATAACATTGAAACATGTTAGAAAAGTAAGCATGCAGAACTGAATGTTTTGAAAACAAAAAATTACTTGGAATAATTAAATAAAAAAAATGTATTCCAAATTTTTTTTATATATATGTTTATAGATATGAGAAGTAGGAGAATGAAGTGTGCACACCCACCACGCTACTTAAGGTCAATGTTGGTGCAAACACCCAGAAGTGAAGCTCTTTCTCCACCTTTGCCAATAACACTATTGGATATTGAATTATCTCCAAATCCATATGAAATTTGTCATAAAGAGACACAGACAGGTAATGACTTATTATTTAAATTTTAAATCATATATTTTAGGTTTTGGCTTAAAAAGTTTTAGCATGCAATATTAATCAAGTTGCTAATTTACTTCTATTATCATTTTTTTCCTCATTAACTTTCTATCTTTATTTGAAAAAGAAGGCATCTAAGCTAAGGAGCCAGCCAATTTTTGGTTGAGCACCATGGACAGCACTCTTTGATTGGTTCTGTCCAATTAGCAAGTACAACACAGTTGGTTCACCAAAAATGGGCTGGCATCTAAACTTAGATTCTTGCTTTTCAAATAAAGATACAAAAAGAATGAAGTAAAATAGAAAGTTTATTTAAATTGCATGCACTATCTGAATCATGAAACTTAGAAATTGGGTTCTATGTCCCTTTTAATGATTATTATTATTATTGTTTTAAATAATATATACAAGGTTTTTGATTTAATAGTTTTCTATCTTTATCTTTGTAATTTCGTTCATAGATATTACCATGGAAGACATGGAAACTAGTATGGAAATGGAAGAATTTCAAAATCCTGATAGTGTGACAATATTTGAAGCATTGACTTCAGATGATACTCAACCAAGGATAGAAGTTTTACCAACAATGATGTTAGATAAAGGTATGTTTCATACTCAGTAATCTTAAATCTAAGAAAATCCAAGTTTTAACTAATACATATTGTATATTTCAAATAGGAGTTGGCTCAGATGAAAGCTTTAAAGGAGTGGACATAAGTGTAGAAGCTAATATAGTAGATAACGTAGATAACAGCACATCAGGAGGTAATATTTGTGATGGAAAACCCTATCATACATTGAATATGTATATGAAAATTGAATTAAAATTTGCTTTGCATTTATTTTTCTACAGATTTATCTTCAACATCAACTATTGAAACTGCAGACAAAAGTACTCAGAGTTGTCTTGAAGATCATGTTAAACAAAAAATTTCTAAAATTAGGGCAACTTTGGGAATGTTAATGGAGCAAGTAGATTTTTTATACCGTAAATATGTAATTTGATTTCATTTTTTGTTTTGTCATGATGATTGTCAGAAGAATGACAATTAATAACTGAGAAAAACTTTTGTGTTGAAGAATCAAAAGTGAGTTTGAATTTATGTAAATAAACGTTTTTTTTGGCCATAAAAAAATTTGTCTTTATTAAATAATAACATTTTAAACTTAAAATACACAAAAAATAACTTAGTAAACAATATACAGATTAAAAAAATGAACAGTGACTAAATAATACAAAATGTTCACTCCAGACGTGGCCTCTTTGGGTCTGTTGTACCCTCCCTTTCACTGACAATAGCCAACAGAGATTGTAATGTCCTTTCGCTGATGGTTAAAGCTCTGTTAATTTGATGGTTTTTCTCTTCATCCATCTGCCTCTGCCACTGGAACATCTCTCTTTGCAGCTGTAATTTCTGCATCTCTATCTCATTCCTTTGCATTTCTATTTCCACATTTTTTTCTGACAGAGCAGCCCAGCGGTCAATATTTGTGTTAATAATATTTTGCATTTCTCTGTGGTCCTCTCTGTATTGCCTTGCCAGTGTCAACATTTCCCTCAATGCAACATAGCCCAATAGTCCTTCTGCCGGTGTATTGTCAATATTTACACCACATGTTTGCAGTGCAATTGGTGGTGCCTGTGTTACAACAGGTTCCTCAATGTTTTCTGGTGTGTGAATTTCATCCGGTTGCGCATCTCCCAAATCTTCAAGAATATCTGGAGTCTCACTTCCATCATGCCCTCCTGGTGGTTCATCTTGAATGGGATTTTCCACTATCGGCATGAGATTGATAGTGATCTCCCTTGATGAGTTTTCTTCTTCTAGATCAAGACATAACAAATTGTTAGTAAATAAAAATAAAATGTTATAAAAACACTTGCAGAAATAGAATAGAAGGAGAGAGCAGATACAACCGTCATACACCAATTTAATTTATATTATATATTTATACATATGTGATACATACCATCAAATAATGGAGATGAATGTCCAGTCAATCCCTGGAAAAGACGTCCCAAATCACCTATAAAAAAATAAATAAAATAAAAATAAATAAAATTAAAATGTTTTTTTGTCAATGTAACGATATATTCAAAATTATTAATGGAAATGTATTTTGCAATTAACTGGACACTGAAGCAAAAATAATCTTTTTGAGAATAAGATATATTGCATGGAATTTCTATCAGCTTTCTTATGTAATACTATGATCAATTCTCAAAAAGAAAATAATGATAAATTTTAAAACCATTAGAAAGTTGATTAAAATAGCATGCATGCTCTACACGAATCCTCATTTAAAAAATTTGTACAGTGTCCCTTTCATGAAAGTCTATGATCATTGCTATTTGAACTTCAAATTACATTCCATCTGTAAAAGATCTCGAAATAGAATATGTCAATAATGACATTTGACATTTAAAAAAAAAAATAAAAAAAAAAAATTGAGAGATAAAAGAGATAAAACAGACAACATTGAAATTATTCATTTGTAAAGTACTTACCAGTTGCTCTACCAACACCAGTTTGTGGAGTGCTGGTCCTTAGATCAGGTAGTGTGTCCGCCGAGGAAGTTGTGTGTGTAACATTAGATGATGAGCGTATTAATTGTCCATGTGTAAAACTGGCCGAAGGTCTGGAAACAGCTGCACTGGGTGGTCTTGAAACCGCAGAAGATGACGTAGAACAAGTGGGCACTTCGTTACTCCTCACAGGCTCTGCTTGTGTTGTTGGCATCGCTTTAAAAAAAAAATAAAAAAAAAATTAGGTTTATTTTTATTTCTAGTTGAAACTGAAAGCTAAAAGTGTTAATAATAATAATTACAGCAGTGAATGCAGGCTCAATCATTAAAGGGACATGCCAACCACCTTTTTTTATGATTTGGAAAGAGAATGCAGTTATAAACATCTTTATAATTTACTTATATTATCTAATTTGTTTTATTCTCTTGATATTCTTTGTTGAAAAGCATTTGATTGATGCACAAAGAAGCCTCGTGTGATTGGCTCAACATGTGTATTTATTTTTCTTCAACTAAGAATATCTAGAAAATGAAGCCAAAGAAATAATGGAAGTAATATGTTGTTTAAATTTCAATTCTCTATCCGAATCATTAATAAAAGATTTTGGGTTTAGTGGCCCTTTAAAGGGACATGAACAAATATAATTACCTTTACAAATTGCATAAGAAAATGCTTTTTCAAAAATATTTAAATTTATTATGTTTTTGCATTCATTGGATTTTTATACTTTGAGGAAAAGCAAATCTATACAGGCACAGTAAATGATCATTGGTTGATGCACATAGATGGTTCATGTGACTGCGTCAACTATGTGCATAGCTATATCTGAAAAAAGTATGTTTATAAAGCGGAGAACAATTTGGAAAGATGTTAACAATAATATTCTATAGTCAAATAACGCAACATGGAAGTCAATAGATCAGAAATTTAAGAAGGCATGTGATCTGGGGTTAGTCTCATGATTAATGTCGGACATACTATTATTTTAATAGTTTCAAATTACATTATTTCTATTGTCATTATCTCTTTAAGGTTTCTATGCAATACTGGTTTGAAAATAAACACATGGGTGTTATCTTTAGGGATCGCTATATTAATAATCAACAAATCTTTAGTTCCGTTAGACCATTAAAAAAAAGGCAGTATAACAACACTATTATTGTACAATCCCTTATACATATATGCGACATAAATGATTACAGTATTTGGGGCCTAAATGGCTTGTACAATCCCTTATACATATATGCGAGATAAATTATTACAGTATTTGGGGCCTAAATGGCTTGTACAATCCCTTATACATATATGCAACATAAATGATTACAGTATTTGGGGCCTAGATGGCATATAGGATACTGAAGCGTAAGAAGTCAGATAATGTTATTTTAAAGAAATATATATTGGAGACAATGACCTATCATAACTTTAAAAAAAACATTTACGTCAACTATGTTGTACATTTACCTCTTAAATCACTGTCACAATCATCCGTTATGCCAGTGATGATCTCTGGTCCCAGACGCTGAACAAGCTTCTGCTCGTAATCATTGAGGTCTGCCACATATGCTGGTCCACCTCCGGTAGCACGTGCCGAATTTTTTTCTCTGGCCAATTTAGCTTTGGCGAAGCGTTTAATGTCGTTGTAACGCTTCTTCAGCTCATCGACATCCTTTTTTCCTGGACCCTGGGCACTAACAGCGTCGCTGATCCTTTGCCAGATCTGCTTCCTCCTAGAAAAATTTGTCTGTTTGACACGACATCCAAACAAATAATCATAAGAGTCAATAATCATGTCAATCAAAACGACGTTTTGCTGATGAGAAAAGTGAGGATTCTTGGATTTTGAAGCGGTTTCAGATCCAGATGAAGCCATATCGAAAATGTAAATAAAGATCACAAAAACGAGCGCTCTGTAATTACTCTCCAAAAATTTTGGAACAATAATACAGTTGTTTAGAAAAGTTGTCCATTTATAGGAGCAAAATTCTATTCCCGCGACTACTATGACGTTCATGACACCTTACATGTCACGTGTTAACAATTGGCCAGACAATTGAACTGAAAGTTAAGTACATCAGCTTAGTCGCGGCGAGCGAGGCGTCAAATTTATCAATATTCCGCCACTGCTCGCGGCGGGCTAGACGTGTCTATTTATTGTGGGATTATTAGTACATAGCTATAGCGGACACCATTTCGCCCGCGGCGAGTAACGGCGAGTTTAGCCGCGTCTAAAATGACGGATGAATTGACGGCTTAGTACATGGAGCCCTAAATTACAAAAAAATAACAAACACTAAATTACGAAAAATAACAAACGAAATTATCCAAAATAAAAAAGAATTACAAATAATCTAATAGCCCTATCAAAATAAAAAAGCCAATCCAAAATAAAAAAAAACCCTAGCCTAAGTTAAAAAGGGCCTTTTGTAGTGCATTGCCCTAAGTTAAACAGATCTTTTACCTGTAAAAAAAATACAAAGACCCCCCAACAGTAAATCCCACCACCCAACCAACCCCCCAAAATAAAAAAACCTAACTCTAAAAAAAAAACTTGAGCTACCCATTGCCCTGAAAGGGGCATTTGTATGGGCATTGCACTTAAAAGAGCATTTAGTTCTTTTACAAGTCCAAACCCTAATCTAACCCCCCCCAAAAAAACTTAAAAAAACGATCACTAACCCCCGAAGATCCACTTACAGTTTTTGAAGTCCCACTTGAACGATCTTCATCTAGGCTGCAAAGTCCTCATCCAGGCGGCGAGAAGTCTTCATCCAGGCGGCCTTTTCTATCTTCAAACAGGCAGCGAGGTCCTCATCCAGGCAGGGAGAAGTCCTCATCCAGGTAGCCTTTTCTATCTTCATCCCGGTGCGGAGCATCCTCTTCATCCTCATCCAGGCGGCGAGAAGTCTTCATACAGACGGCCTCTTCAATCTTCATCCAGGAGGCATCTTCTATCTTGATCCTGGCAGCGAGGAGTAGGTACATCCTGAAGACATCCGGCAAGGAGCATCCTCTTTATACAGTTGCCGCCCTACACTGAATCTTCAATGCAAGGGAGCCATTTTAAAATGTCTTTTTTTTGCGATGTCGGGGGCAGCAGATTAGAGGTGTTTAGACGTGGGGTTTATGTCAGGGTGTTAGGTTTAAACATAACTTTTATTTTCCCCATAGAGATCAATGGGGCTGCGTTACGGAGCTTTTCATTCCGCGATTGCAGGTGTTAGGCTTTTTTTTTGCACGCTCTCCCCATTGATGTCTATGGGGGAAGCGTGCACAATCACGTCAAAACAGCGCTTGAATTGTGTGCGGTATGGAGCTCAGCGCAGCCATATCGCATGAAGATCGTTCAAGCGGGACTTAAAAAATGGTAAGTCGATTGTCGGGGGTTAGTGATTTTTTGGGTGTTTTTTTTTTAGATTAGGGTTTGGGCAGCAAAAGAGCTAAATGCACTTTTAAGGGCAATGCCCATGCAAATGCCCTTTTCAGGGCAATGGGTAGCTTAGGTTTTTTAGATAGTTTTTTTTAGTTTGTGGGTTTGGGGGGTGGGGGTTTGTAATGTTAGTGGGTCTTTGTAAAAAAAAAATTCAGGTAAAAGAGCTGTTTAACTTAGGGCAATGCCCTTTTAAGGGCTATTGGTAGTTTTTTCTAGATTAGGTTTTTTATTTGGGGGTGTTTTTTTTTAAATGGGTTTTAGAATAGGAATAATTTTTTATATTTTTGATCATTTGTTTGTTACTTTGTGTAAAGTATTTTTTTTTTTCGTTTTGGGGTGGGTTTTTATTTTTAGATTAGAGTTTGGGCAGTTCATAAAAGAGCTAAATGCCCTTTTAAGGGCAGGAAAAAGAGCTAAACGCCCTTTTAAGGGCAATGCCCATACAAATTCCCTTTTCAGGGCAATGGGAAGATTAGATTTTACTTATTTTTTTATTTTGTGGGTTTGGGGGTGGGGGTTTGTAGAAGAAGAAGGTTAGAAGAAGGATAATTTTCCTATCCCTGGTATAACTTATGATAGTATTCTCTAAAAGCATTTTTAATTTCTATTCTCTTTGTGAGAACTCCAGTTCTAGCATTTATAGTCACAATAGCTAGGAATCTCACAGTTTTATTTTCATATGTGTAAAATATGGCTTGATAGTCATGTGTATGAGCGTTTTAACAAATTAACACTGTTTTACTTTTATTTTGGTCACAATGTATCGCCTCTCTGGGTCTAAAACCGTTTGTGTGAAATGGATATCTGTTGCACTATGTATTGTTTAAGGTTTAAATTGGTAAACCTACCCAGTGCTACTCCCCTCATTGAGAATATACTGTGCGAGAAAAATAAAGCACCTAGGGTCATGGGCGTCTGCAGAATTTTTTCGGGGAATAAACCTGCCCAAAGTATAATATTAATAGTGGCAACAAGTGAGGCAGACAGAGTTGCTTGTTGTACTCATGATATGTACATAATTTTAAACATGGTTTCTCATTAGTGTCAAAAGAGTGACTCATGTGAGTGCTGATGCTTAGATATAAGACAGGGATTGAGAAACATGATACGAAAACTAGGGCTGTAATATGATAAGAAAACATTTTATTTACATATATTTATGAAGACAAGATAGAAAGTCTGGCTCTTTCTTGAAAGCACACAGCTAGACTAAAAGATAAATGGAAGAGTTATAGCATCTAGCTAAATGATGATAGTCCCAGGGCCACATCAAGGTCTCTTCCTCCCTGGGTCTCTAACCTACAACCACATAATACATGCTTTTAATCACACCCACTAAGATATATACAATAAATAATATTTGTTTACCAAAAAAGTAGCAATGTTTTGCCAGCTATATGTAAAAGTAATAGTTAAGATCACATGCCGGTACATGCTTTTTCATCCCTATAAATGCCCCTGTATCCCCATTTGTGCAAAATACACATTTTGCAAAATATAGATTTAAAGGAGAAATTAGTTAAGCTGTATGCTCTAATGAGAGATCAGGTCAACTATATGGCCCCATTGCACAAATTAGATATCTTAACAGATGTATGACCTCAGTAGCCCCCTTTATTGCTGCTAAATGCCTAGATAAGACCTAATATTAAATGTTTGAATCTTGCAGCCTGCCACTTTATGCCAGCTCTGTGCCTAATGAGACCTGAGGTCAGATGTATAGTATCTTTGGACCAATCATGCCACCTATATGCCAATATTTGAATTCAGATCAGAGGCATAAGCCCTGAATATTCTTCATACCCAATATATACCAAAATTACATTTTAGATGTACACAGCCCCTGTAGTCCCTTGTTATCCTCTTACTTTACTCAGTCAGGCCCCAGAAGTCTTAGGCACACAGATAAATATAATAGTTCCTTTAAAATATGTCAATCTACACCCTGCAACACAGTTCTGCAATATATCGGCCAGATTACAAGTTTTGCGTTAGAAGCTATACGGTGCTAACGTGCAGTTTTGTCTCACCGCTCACTTACCTGCAGCGCTGGTATTAAAGGTTTTTACAAACCCGGCGTTAAAAGGCAAGAAGTGAGCGTTGAGCAAAATTGTGCTCCTTACCGCACTTCAATACCAGCCCTGCTTAAGTCAGCGGTGAGCTGGTCGTACGTGCTTGTGCACAATTTCCCCATAGCCGGCTGAGAAAAAGTCTAACACTTGCCAAAAAGCAGCGTAAAACTCAGTAACGCAGCCCCATTGATTCCTATGGGGAAATAAAATGTATGTTTACACCTAACACCCTAACATGAACTGATTGGAACAGCCAATAGAATGCAAGCTCAATCCTATTAGCTGATTGGATCAGCCAATAGGATTGAACTTCAATCCTATTGGCTGATTGCATCAGCCAATAGGAATTTTTCTACCTTAATTTTATCAGCCAATCGGAATCTAAGGGACGCCATCTTGGATGACATCACTTAAAGGTACCTTCATCTAGTAAGAAGACTCCGGATGAAGAGGATGCTCCACGTCAGATGTCTTGAAGACTTCGGCCCGGTTAGATGAAGACTTCTGCCGCTTCCTTGAGGATGGATGTCCGGTCTTCAGAAAAGTAAGTCGATCTTTAGGAGGTTAGTGTTAGGTTTTTTTTTAAGGGTGTATTGGGTGGGTTTTATTTTTAGGTTAGGGCTTTGGGCCGCAAAAGAGCTAACTGCTCTTTTTAGGGCAATGCCCATCCAAATACCATTTTCAGGGCAATGGGGAGCTTAGGTTTTTTTAGTTAGGTTTTTATTTGGGGGGTTTGTTGTGTGGGTGGTGGATTTTACTGTTGGGGGGTGTTTGTATTTATATTTTACAGGTAAAAGAGCTGATTACTTTGGGGCAATGCCCCGCAAAAGGCCCTTTTAAGGGCTATTGGTAGTTTAGTTTAGGCTACGGGTTTTTTTTATTTTGGGGGGCTTTTTTTTATTTTGATAGGGCTATTAGATTAGGTGTAATTAGTTTAAAGATCTGTAATTTGTTTTTTATTTTCTGTAATTTAGTGTTTGTTTGTTTGTTTTTGTACTTTAGCGAATTGTATTTAATTTAGATCATTTATTTAATTGAAGTGTAGTGTTAGGTGTTAGTGTAACTTAGGCTAAGTTTTATTTTACAGGTACTTTTGTATTTATTTTAGCTAGGTAGGTATTAAATAGTTCATAACTATTTAATAACTATTCTACCTAGTTAAAGTAAATACAAACTTGCCTGTAAAATAAAAATAAACCCTAAGCTAGCTACAATGTAACTATTAGTTATATTGTAGCTAGTTTAGGGTTTATTTTGCAGGTATGTATTTAGTTTTAAATAGGAATAATTTAGTTAATGATAGTAATTTTCTTTAGATTTATTTAAATTATATTTAAGTTAGGGGGTGTTAGGGTTAGGGTTAGACTTAGGTTTAGGGGTTAATAAATTTAGAATAGTGGCGGCGGCATTGGGGGTGGCAGATTAGGAGTTAATAAGTGTAAATAGGTTGCAGCGACATTGGGGGTGGCAGATTAGGGGTTAATAAAAATAATGTAGGTGCCGGCGATGTTGGGGGCAGCAGATTAGGGGTTAATAAGTATAATGTAGGTAGTGGCGATGTCTGGAGCGGCAGATTAGGGGTTAAAAATGTTATAGTGTTTGCGATGCGGGAGGGCCTTGGTTTAGGGGTTAATAGGTAGTTTATGGATGTTAGTGTACTTTTTAGCACTTTAGTTATGAGTTTTATGCTACGGCGTTGTACCATAAAACTCTTAACTACTGACTTTAAAATGCATTGCGGATCTTGGAGGTAGAGGGTGTACCGCTCACTTTTTGGCCTCCCAGGACAGACTAGTAATACCAGCGCTATGGAAGTCCCATAGAAAAACATAATTTATGTAAGAACTTACCTGATAAATTCATTTCTTTCATATTAGCAAGAGTCCATGAGCTAGTGATGTATGGGATATACATTCCTACCAGGAGGGGCAAAGTTTCCCAAACCTCAAAATGCCTATAAATACACCCCTCACCACACCCACAATTCAGTTTAACGAATAGCCAAGAAGTGGGGTGATAAGAAAGGAGCGAAAGCATCAAAAAAATAAGGAATTGGAATAATTGTGCTTTATACAAAAAAATTATAACTATCACAAAAAAGGGTGGGCCTCATGGACTCTTGCTAATATGAAAGAAATTAATTTATCAGGTAAATTCTTACATAAATTATGTTTTCTTTCATGTAATTAGCAAGAGTCCATGAGCTAGTGACGTATGGGATAGCAGATACCCAAGATGTGGAGCTTCCACGCAAGAGTCACTAGAGAGGGAGGGATAAAATAAAGACAGCCAATTCCGCTGAAAAATTAATCCACTACCCAAATCAAAAAGTTTCAATTTTTATAATGAAAAAAACTGAAATTATAAGCAGTAGAATCAAACTGAAACAGCTGCCTGAAGTACCATTCTACCAAAACTACTTCTAAAGAAGATAAAACAACAAAATGGTAGAATATAGAAAAAAGATGCAAAAGAAGACCAAGTCATTACTTTGCAAATCTGATCAACAGAAGCTTCATTCTTAAAAAGCCCAGGAAGTAGAAACTTACCTAGTAGAATGAGCCGTAATCCTCCGAGACGGGAATCCACCCGACTCAAAATAAGCATGATGAATCAAAAGTTTAACCAAGATGCCAAATAAATGGCAGAAGCCTTTTGACCTTCCTAAAACCAGAAAAGATAACAAAATAGACTAGAAGTCTATCTGAAATCTGAATAGCTTCAACATAGGATTTCAAACTCTTACCATATCCAAAGAATGTAAGAATCTGACCAAAGAAGTTTTAGGAAAACAATAATTCCTCCCTAATGTTGTTAGAATTTACAGCTTTGGGTAAGAATTGAAATGAGGACAGCAAAAACCACCTTACCCTGATGAAAAAATCAGAAAAAGGAGATTCACAAGAAAAAACAGATAATTCAAAAACTGTTCTAGCTGAAGAGATGTCCAAAAAGAACAATACTTTCCATGAAAGTAATTAATGTCCAGAACAAGCATATGCTCAAATAGAAGAGCCTGAAAAGCCTTCAGAACCAAATTAAGACTTCAAGGAAGAGAAATTGGCTTAACGAAGGATTTGATATGAATCAAAACCTGAACAAAATGATGAATATCAGGAAGCAACACTGCCTTATTCTGATAAAAAAATCAGAAAAAGAATTTCACAAGAAAGAGCAGATAACTCAGAAATTCTTCTAGCAGAAGAGATAGCCAAAAGGAACAATACTTTACAAGAAAGTAATTTATGTTCAGAGAATGCATAGGGTCAAACGGAGGAGCCTAAAAAGCCCTCAGCACCAAATTGAGAAAAATACTAAGAAATGTAGGTCTTCCAAACTCAATAATAAATCTTTCTAAAGACAGATTTACGAGCCTGAAACACAGTATTAATCAATAAGTCAGAGAAACCTCTATGACTAAAAATCAAACGTTCAATCTCCATCCCTTCAAATTTAATGATTTGAGATCTTGATGGGAAAATAAGCCTTAAGAAAGAAGGTCTGGTCTTAACGGAAGTGTCCAAGGTTGGCAACTGGCCATCCGAATGAGATCCGAATACCAAAACCTGAGAGGCCATGTTGGAGCCACCAGCAGTACAAACAAACACTCCATTAGAATTTTGGAAAAAGAACTAGAGGCGGAAAGATGTAGGCAAAATGATAATCCCAAGGAAATATCAATGCATACACTACTTCCGCCTGAAGATCCCCGGACCGGAATAGGCCCCTGGGAAGTTCTTATTCAGATGAGATGCCAACAGATCTAATTCTGGAAACCCTTACATCTGAAAAACGAAAAACATATCTGGGTAAGAGAGACCATTCTCCCGGAAGTAAAGCTTGATTAACAGAGATAATCAGCTTCCCAAATGTCTATACCTGGGAAAAAAACACAGAATTTAGATAGGAGCTGGATTTAGCCCAAGCAAATATCTGAGATACTTTTGTCCCAGCCTAAGGACTGATAGTCCCACCCTGATGATTGACATACACCACAGTTGTGACATTGTCTGAAAAACACTAAACGTCTCTTCTTCAAAAGAAACTAACTGAAGAACTCTGAGAAGGCACAGAGTTCTAAAAATAACAAATGGTAATCTTGCCTCCTGAGATTTCCAAACCCCTTGTGCTGACAGAGATCCTCAGACAGCCTCCCAACCAAAAAGACTCACATCTGTAAAGATCATGGCCCAGGTTGAAAGAAACGAAGAAACCTGTAGAACTAAATGATGGTGATCTTAACCATCAAAACAAGATAGTTAAACATTAGGATCTGAAGATTTAGAATATAAAATCTTAGAATCCCTGCACCATTATCCAGCATAAAAAACTGGAAAGGCTTTCTATGAAAATGAGCAAGGGAATTGAATCCAACGCTGCAGTCATAAAACCTAAAACTTCCATGCATATATAGCAACTGAAGGAAATAATAGAGACTGAAGGTACCGACAGACGGAACCCAAAATTGTCACTTGTCTGTTTAGAGACAAAGACAGTGATCCAAACTATCTGGAAACCTAAAAAAGGTGACCCTTGTGTGAGGAATCAAGAGCTTTTGAAAAAAAGATCCTCTAACTATGTCCTGAAAGAACAAAGTTGAATCATATGAAATTCCACAGCCTCAGAAAATAATCTGAATGAAAACAGAAAATAAAGATATGCATCTATTGTATCTAATGAAAACAAATAATGCCATCACTGACCAACAAAAGGCAGAATAGACCATATAAATACCAATCTAAAAGATGATACATTTATATAACAAAAATATTTTCTATCTTTGGAACAAATGAACAGTTTTGAATAAAATCCCAAAACCCAGTTCCTAAAAATGGAACTGGAAGAAATACCCCAGAAGATTCCAGGTCTGAGCAGCACTTGAGCCCCAATGGGTGATCAGCCACACTTCAACATCATCCCAAAATATATAGGACCGAAACACACTAAACAAAAGTGTTAGCCTTACTGGAATAGCTGGAATATCATAGAGAAAAAAGACTTCTCACAGACGGTTTTACTCTGAACTTTATTCTGTATCCAAAATCAAAGAAATTTGCAAAACAACAAATTTCAAAAAAAATCTTAACCTGCCCCTTACCAGCAAAGCTGGAATACAGTACATACATTGCAATTTTAGGGAGCTGATTTGAACTAAAATATTTCCAATTAAAAACATGTTACTTGGGAATTTGTTCCTTAATAAGAACAACCAAACTAATATAAGCTTAAAGTTTTAGTCTTGGAACTCAATCTTGAAGCCCAGAGTAACAGTTAAGAATTGAATCCAATTATAAACCAAATAATCGATTATCTTAGAAAAAAGAAATATGGATTTTTAGAAATCACTAAATTCTTCTAGCTAAAACAGCTAAAGACATAGATTAAACCTCATTTGCAAAAATATTCAATAAAATGAAGACACAAATGAAAAATATTAGCATGATAACCCAGTTAAAGAACCAGTCAACACACTGGACTTGCATAATCAACAAATGCAAAACAACAAGACAAATGCAACAGCACCTAGTCTAGTAGATTTTGTCCTTAACAATGCTAAAATAAATCATAATCTGTTTAAAGTAAACAGAAAAAATGAAGCAATTGCAACATCATTCAAATAAATCACAGGTCCAAGAAAAGTACCTGAAAATAAATCATTTTCCTTAAATAAGATACAACCATCTAAAGGAAAATAAATACTATTTTGATATAGAAACAATAGCATAATTAGCAGGAGTAGAGATAGGCCCATTAAATTGGAGAACCTTGAAAATTGAATTTAACTGCCGGCAAAGAATATAGTTTAAAACCTTTGAAGAAGGAATAAAAGAAAAATTCTCAGCCTATTCCATTCCCTAGTATGAGGAACTGGAAAAAAACCTCTGAAAATACAGAAGAATAAATAAGCAGAAATAAAATGTTAGTTAGTCTTGAAAAAGAACTAATTACCTTAATATCCAAAATAATCAACACCCTTTCAACAAAGAACAAATGTACTTTGATAAAAAAAATAAAAAAGTAGATTTGTTAGTGTCAATATCTGATGAGGAAAATTCTGAATGAGAAAAAACATCATCAGAGAAGGATAAATCATTATGTTGTTGGTCATTTGAAACTTCAATAATTAAAAAATAAGTTTGAAAAAGACCTAAAAATTTTATTAGAAGGCACGATGTCAGACAAAGCCTTTAAAATAGAATCAGAAAAATATTCTTATAAATCTTCTAAATAATTCTTGTACATAAGATGTAAAAAGAATAGCAAATATATAAAGCATAAATATGTAAAAGTTTATCATGATAACTTATTACAAACCATAGCTAAAGAAAAACATTCATAACATTTAAAATAAATGAACTTAGCTTTGATAGGACTGAACTCAGTCAACAGGAATCCCTTAGAACATTTTTGAAACAGGAACAGTGAAATCTTGCAATATGTAATAGAAAAAAACAATATTTAAAGCAAAATTATCAAATTCCTTAAATGACAGTTACAGGAATGGGAAAATAATGCAAAATAATAAGCTTCTAAAAACCAGAAGCAATAAAAAAAGTGAGGTTTAAATAATGTGAGAAAAAAATGGAACAAAAATACGCCCATATTTTTTGGCGCCAAATATGACACCCACATTATTGGCGCCAAGTATGACGCCACATCCTCTGATGCCGAAACCGACGACCACATCTTTTGGCGGGAAAAAAATGTCTGAATACACATGCGCCAAAAATGACGTTACAGAATACAACTTCCGGCGTCAACTACGGCGCCGGAAATGACAAAAAATTTTGCGCCAAAAAAGTCAGCGCCAAGAATGACGCATTAAAAAGAAACATTTTCTGCCCCCGCGAGCCTAACAGCACGCAGGGAAAATGGTCAATTGAAAATTTTCAAGGTAAATAAATTGAATTAAAATGCATTTTCCCAAATAATGAAACTGACAGTCTGAATTATAAAGGAATACTGATTATCCTGAATCATGGCAAATATAAGTTTAAAGACATATATTTAGAACTTTACATATAAAGTGCCCAACCATAGCTTAGAGTGTCACAAAAAATAAGATTTACTTACCCCAGGACACTCATCTACATATAGTAGATAGCCAAACCAGTACTGAAACGAGAATCAGTAGAGGTAATGGTATATAAGAGTATATCGTCGATCTGAAAAGGGAGGTAGGAGAAGAAATCTCTACGACCGATAACAGAGAACCTATGAAATAGATCCCCTAGAGGTAGACCATTGTATTCAAATAGGCAATACTCTCTTCACATCCCTCTGACATTCGCTGCACTCTGAGAGGAAAACCGGGCTTCAACCTGTTGCGAAGCGCATATCAATGTAGAATCTAGCACAAACTTACTTCACCACCTCCACCGGAGGCAAAGTTTGTAAAACTGAATTGTGGGTGTGGTGAGGGGTGTATTTATAGGCATTTTGAGGTTTGGGAAACTTTGCCCCTCCTGGTAGGAATGTATATCCCATACGTCACTAGCTCATGGACTCTTGCTAATTACATGAAAGAAAAAGGGTTTACGAAGTTTACGTAAGTTGTTTTGCGGTAAGGCCAAAGAAGTGTGCGGTGCCCCTAAACCTGCAAGACTCGTAATAGCAGCGGTAATGAAAAAGCAGCGTTAGGACCTGTTAACGCAGCTTTTTCGGCCTAACGCACAACTCGTAATCTAGCCGTATGTTTCTTACAACACCCACAAAGCACAAGCTTACTCAAACATACATACAAACTCACGTTTTTTCTGACAAACACACACAAACTGATACAAACACACATGAAGAAACTCACACTCTTTCTGACACACACACACAAGCACTCTTGCTCATACACACAGAAACACACTCTTGCTCACACATACAGGAAGAAACACATATTCTTGCACACACACAGGAACAAACACACACTCTTGCTCACACATACAGGAACAAACACATACTCTTGCTCTCTCACACACACACACAGGAACAAACACACACTCAGGAACAAACACACACTTGTTCAAACAGGAACAAACACACACTTGCTCACACACATGGGAACAAACACACACTCTTGCTCACACATACAAACACACACAGGAACAAACACACAATATTGCTCACACACAGGAACAAACACAAAGTATTGCTCACACACACAGTTTTGCTCACACACACTTACACACACAGGAACAAACACACTCTTGTTCACACATACAAACACACACAGGAACATACACACAATCTTGCTCACACACAGGAACAAACACACACTATTGCTCACACAAACACACACAGGAAAAAACACACAATCTTGCTCACACACACACACACAGGAACAAAAACACACACGCATACATCCACTGGCCCTAATAATATAATCTACAGTGGCCAGGAGCAATTGCCATGTGCTTGCAAATTATGGGAGGGAGAGGGGCAAGCGCCCCCACCCCCATGCCAGATGCTCATGTAGTTATGTTATATTGTTGTTTACATATAACTGTTTAATATCTGCAAAGGGGATAATACATTTAGATGTAGAGCAGCTATGCACTTTCACTGACCTACCTGAACAAATCTGGTGAGCCAATGACAAGAGACATATGTGCAACTGACCACCAGCTAGCTCCTAGTAGTGCATTTCTGTCTCTCAGCTCACTTAGGTATGCTTTTCAACAAAGGAAGTACATTTGATAGTAAAAGTAAAGTCTTTTAAAATTGAATGTTCTGAAAATTGAGTTTCATGTCCCTTTTAACTTATTCTCAGCCAGGGTACTCCTGACGCACTGGTCTGTTAATGTGAAGGTTAGGGTGAGTGGATCTGGATATGCAGCAATAGATGTACAGGAAACCAAAAGTCTTTTAAGAAGTTTTAATAAAGCAAGAGAAACAAAAAACAAGGGTAAAACAAGAGCAGAGCACAGGAACAGGCCAAAGGTCAGGTACGGTGAGATCAGACCAGCAACTAGGTACCAAGGGGGAAAGCAGGAGCAATATCCAGCAGGTATAGGTGGACAGGCTGGCACAGGATACCAGATAGATGCAGTAGTAACAACAGGATTCAGGCAAGCTGCCACTGGTATAGTAAGCACAGGAGACTCAGCAGCGGGATACAGGAGACTCAGAAAGCACAGGATACCCAGTGTGTACTGTTGGTGAGGTTGTCATGGCATATCGGGTGGGTGCATTGGATACAGCAGGAATTAGGTAAGCTCCCACTGGTACAGCAGGATACAGGAGGCACAGGATACCCAGCAGTTAATGTTGGTGAGACAGTCATGGGATACCAGGTGAGTGCAGCAGGTACAGCAGGATAAAGGTAAATGGCCACTGGTACAGAAGGATACAGGAGACTCAGCAGGCTGTCACTGGATACCAGGTGAGTGTAGCTGGTACAGTGGGATACAAATAAGCAGCCACTGGTACAGAAGGATACAGGAGACTCAGCAGGCTGTCACGGGATACTAAGTGAGTGCAGCAGGTAAAGCAGTATACCCAGCAGAAACTATTGGTGAGATAGTCACGATATACCAGGTGAGTGCAGTAGGTACAGCAGGATACAGGTAAGCTGCCACTGGTACAGAAGGATACAGGAGACTCAGCAGGCTGTCATGTGATACCAGGTGAGTGGAGCAGGTACAGCAGGATACAGGAGACTCAGCAGGATGTCACAGGATACTAAGATAACTAAGAAAAGGAACAGATGGGCAGGTAAGCACAAGGTAAGCTCCTTAATAACTCAGCCCAGAGTGATGGGCTGAGTAAGGTAATATAAGAATTCCCACACCTGTGGCCACATAGGTGGGAGTTCCTGTAATTAGTTGTTGCCCCTTTAAATTAGAGCAGCGTGTGACACAGTGCGCCTAAGAAGAGCAACACCAGAAGACACACCTCTGTGTTCCTCTTCGTGGAGGCAGGAGCCTGTTGTGGGATTAGGTAAATTTCTGACACTTAATGGTGGCTAAGAAGTGGAACTGAAGAACCCTTAGAGCAGAGCTGCCTAAACTATGCCCAGGAGCCATACCTGACCTGCCAGATGTTTGTTTTCTGCTCAGTGATGCTGAGTACCACACAGACAATAAGTAATTAGTTGTGTTTTTGTACCACCCTTAGTGAATGTAACTGTATATAGTACTGATATTTACAGATAGCAGCTTGCTATGTAGTTAACTAAAATAATGATTATAATCTAATTTTATATTGGATCATTTTCTCTAGCATAGCATGTGTCCTAATCCTACCATTAGTGACTGACCCTAAAACCACTAGCATAGCTCCCAGAACTTTTGTGAAGGTACTTGGAACGGAATCCAACTTGAAAGGTAGAGCCACAAACTGGATTTTTTTGTCTAGGAAGGTAATCCTTAGCTACCAAAAATCATCTTTTTTTTCTAGAGAAATACAAGAAGGTGTCTTTCAAGTCTAAGGTGGTAATTAATTGAAACTCTTGTACCAAGTGTAAGATGGTCCAAATCACCTCCATCTTTAATGTGGTTACCCAAATTAATTTTAAGAACTTGAGATCTAGAATGGGTCAGTAAGTTCCCTCCTTATTCGGAAATATAAACAGATTTGAATTAAACCCTTGGCTTCTTTCCAACTCTGGAATGGGAATGATCACTCCCAAGTTTTTCAGGTCTTGTTAACATTGGAAAAATGCTAGTGCCTTTGACTGAAGTTTGGGTAGATGTGACAGGAAGAACCTTTCCCAAGGAGGCCTGGACCAAAGCCCTATTTTGTATCCCTGAGATACAATGTTGAGTAGCCAGGGATCTTGTGCTCTATCTGCCCCCTACCAAAGCTGAGCATGGATTAAGGGTCACACCTTCATTCAGATTTTGAATTGGAACTCACAGAGTAATGAAAACTTCTTGTAGCAAAGTGTGCAGATAATCCATCTTAAATATGTGCTCTCAGATTCCAGGTCCAATGAAGGATCCTGACTATCTAACAGTATCTCACCTTATGAAGTATCTGAATCTTACACATCAGAATCCTTAAGCAGAGTTACCATTGTACTGCTTCTGTGAGATATACCAGTAGAACTGAAACCAACTGATGTATCGCCCTCTGCAAGCAAACACTTTGTTTGCTCTGGGGAAGCATAGATGTCAACACTTCCCAAATAGCAGAGTGCAAATATTCCTTAAAATCAGGAAAAGCATCTAAGTAACCTCCCTGGGACCTATCCTACACTATAATGGTCTCTCAGTCAGCACCCCTATAACACAAACAGTTTACCAAGGCAAAAATTGACCTCTACACAAAGAATGTAAAGAGATAATACCCAGGACTGACTCTAAGCTATGAAGTGTCTTAAACCTGTCAGAGGGAAAAACTCCCTTGCCCTTAAGCTAGGTGTAAAATAACAATATACTGTACAATGTACATACCAATAGCATGTGGTCTATGTGAATGCTCCTCATCCCCTACCTGTTAGAACTTGCTCCACCTATCTTACCCAGCTGCAGTAAACCTGCATCCAGCACATTAGCCCATCCTGGTTAGATCTGAAGCAGGAGTACATCGAAAGGCCAACAGTAGGAGGCTGAAGGATGATTCCCAGTAACACCTGAGGCAGGTGAGTGACAAACTCCCAAGGGAGAATTACTATCACTGCCAGTTTACTCTGGTACATCCAATTGTTCTATTCCCAGTGCTCTGAAGGGTATAATGTGTCTCACATAGGTCTGAGAACCCCTGAAGAGCACTACAGATTTTACCTTCTCCTATGGAGGTAAATAAGACTGAGGTGTACTGGGAAGTGTGAGGGATTAAAGGTTCCTGGTATGTTGGGTATTTTTTGCCTCCTCCATATGGACTGAAGTTTAATTCAACATGTGATGGCTTGTGGGGTCTCACCACCTTATGAAAGAAAAAGTGATTAACCCAAAAGAGATGGTAAATAAAAATATCTTACCTCTTCCTCCATTCCAAGGGTTTGATGGACATTTCTATTTAAAGCATCTAGGGAAGCTCAAGACCTGTTTAGAAAATATTACAAAAAAACTTACAAAATTAGTTTAGCAAATTATAAAACATGATAAGGAAAAGTTTGAACCTTTATTTGTGAGGTTTCAAAGAGTATTCTGCCTAAGTGTTTTGTTTCTT
Organism: Bombina bombina; assembly: GCF_027579735.1. Taxonomy (NCBI): domain Eukaryota; kingdom Metazoa; phylum Chordata; class Amphibia; order Anura; family Bombinatoridae; genus Bombina; species Bombina bombina. The sequence goes on along the minus strand of NC_069500.1, from coordinate 967,403,500 downwards.
AACTTTTAATTTTTGCTTTCAGTAATGCAGTTTTAGATTAATATCTGAACACTTAGGAAGCAGTGCATAAGCATAGGGAAAACTTTATTTACAACAAAAGGGCTATCTCTGCTATGAGAGCAGGATAGTCCAAAAAGAATGCTTGTTTGCACTTGAATTAAATTATTTAGTTTAGTTCGGTCGGTTACTGGAACTTGAGACAGAAAAATATGCCCAATTTTAAAATATAACCTTTATTAGTTAATTTCATAAAAAAGACAGCATGAAGTATGTGTGTATGCTGCCCTTCGAAATGTTAAAAACACTCTCTCTGTTGCAATTATTTAATGCTTAGCCATCACAGTATCTAATAAATAGGATACTTAGTAATTCAATTATAAGACCTTGGTAGTGTTACGGGTGTAAATAACGGTTAATCTTCCCTGTGGCTATATGGCCTTATATATGGCCAATCTATTAGATTACCACAAAAAGGATATTGGTATTTTATATACCCAATACAATTGAATACTGAGGTCTTAGTAGGTAAATTTGCTCTCAAGTTATGACAAATTGAAATATGTGTATCACAACTCAGGAATTTGGATTATTTATTGCTTAAATCAAGGTTCTAGTAAGATGTGTCTAAACAAGAAAACTGAACCCACTACTCACGAGTTTAAGCTTCACATAACTGAATATTGATCTATGTATATATCACTTATTCATATGAGTTATCACTTAGTGGGTTACTGCAGTATACAACTAAAACTATGTTACTTAGTTGTCTTGTAATTCGGTCAAGTTTGTATTAGTTTCTATGTAATAATCCGTCTACAATTATGAGGGGGGTCACCAAGCATGTACTAGTTTTGATTGGCTATAGTCTGCATTTACTGATACTGTACGCTAAAGTATTTAGTAATAGTCATTCAACATTATAATAAAATATGTAAAGTTCAACAAGCTCACAAAATCTGTGCCAAATATATACTTGTATTATTCTTAATTAATCAAGCTATTATTCCAGTGTGAAATATTGTATCTTGTCACACTGCCTGTGTTTAAGTTTTGCTGCAGCGTTACAGACTGTCAGCTTCTAGTAGCTAACCCAAAATATCTAGTATAATGCCATATACTAAGTACAAAGTATCAGATTTCAAGTATATTGCTATTCTCTCCCCCTCTGTAATATATATTTCGTGTTGCTGCCCAATTATTAGCTAGAAACTTAATAAATCTTATTTAAGCTGTTATACCAAAGTTAGCATTAAGCTCCAAAGACCTGAAAGTTACCCAATTATTTACGCTAAAGAGAGCACCAGGATGTACCTGCTTGTGACTATAAACAGCCACAAATTACTAAGTATGGTTTTTTAAGTAATAATTTTTAAGCTAAAGTAACATATATAGTTTTCCAACAGAGAGGCAATTAAAAAACGAGGACCCCTGACGCAGCGTTTCACTTAACGCATCCTCAGAGGGGTAACCCGGGCCGGCATACTTCCGGAAATATATAGGCTTCGTATGTCCCACCTTTCACCTCTGATAGGTTGGGGATTGCTATTTTCATTGGTAGAGCCTACGTCAATCACTGGATAGTTGACGTCATTTTCGTTACTACGGAGACAGCGTGTAAACAACACGGTTGTTATGTTACATATGAATAACTACGGAATGTAAAGTAAAGCATGATAAAATTACTGAATAGTTTTTCACTTGCTTATATTTTAAGAATTTGTTACCTTGTATATTCATTTTTACAGGCGCACATAGTTGTAAATGCGAGGAGGAAATAAAAAATTATTTCCGTAAGGTTATAGGAATAATGTACAAATAAATTCCATATGTTTAAAATTTGACAATATACACAATATATGAAGTGGAATCATAAGTGTATTATGATGTGACATGGAAATAAGGTGAATGCTAACAAAGTGTTGAACCCGCTATTGTTGGATGAAAAGGAAAAAATATTTTAAATGAATATTCGCTCATGTGAAATAAATTGTGGTGGCAGGTTATGTGATTCAAGAGCCATCAAGACATTGGCTGAAAACTGTGTATGGTAAATAAATTGTGATGCTTAATAATGTGAAGAGGTGCTATAATATAAGCATATGTTGAACATTATACTTTATAAACTAAAAAGGGATTGAGATGCTTAAAGTGAAGCTAAATAGAAACTTGTACTGCATAAAAAAAAGGGGGAACAATTGCAAAAAGGGGGTGAGTGAAACTAGGAGAGTGATGAAGTGATATTATCTAGTCATTCTGAGCATTGTACTTATTACTTACAAGAAATTATAATGCTTAAAGTGGAACTATATTGACTCTACTTAAAAGAGGGAATGGGTGCAAGAGGGGTATGTGAAAGAAAATAAAAAAATGGTGAGGTTATAATTAGTTATATGATATTTGAATATGTGTTAAGTATATTATACCATAAATGTTTGACTATATGGTATGTAAATCTGTATTAAGTAATTTATTCCAAATATACATGATAGTTATTGTTATCATTAAGTCCATGGGGTTTGACACTATTCAGTAGGTGTATCCATTTACACTCCATTTTGAGTAGTGTTTGTTCTAAGTTGCCTCCTCTAATGCCTAAAGTTGCCTTTTGCAGTACTGAAAATTTCAGCAATGAATCATTGCTGTTGTGTTTATGATAGAAGTGCCTAGCAACACTAGTTATCTGTTTATCTTTCTCAATGTCTTTACGGGCGTTTCTAATATTTCTGCTATGTTCCATGATTCGTGTCCTTATTTGTCGTGTCGTCATTCCGACATAGAACAGCTTACATGGACACTGGAGGACATAGACAACACCTGTTGTAGTACAGGAGAAATGATCAGATAATATATGTTTGTTTGCATATTTATCATCAATGTCCTTAATTTTCCACACCTTGGGACATGTATTACACGTTCCACATGGGAACATCCCTTTCGATTGGCAGGCTCTTTTAGGCTTATGGATGTAGTGACTAGTGACCAGTGTGTCTTTAAGATTTTTTGGTCTTTTATATCCAATTGAGACTCTATCCCCGATCTGGGTTGCAAGTAGGGGATCATTTTTTAAGATATGCCAGTGGTCATTTATTATAGTTGTTATCTGTTTTATTTGAGGGTTGTATGTTGTAATTAGTCTTGGTTTATTGTCCTGCTTTTTCTGACGTGGTTGAAGGAGTTTTTGTCTATCTTGCTGTAAGGCCTGTATTCTGGCTTTTTTAATTGACCTTTTACTATAGCCTCTGTCTTGAAGCCTGTTGGAGAGTTTGGATGCTTCCTGTTTGAATACATTTAAATCAGAGCAATTCCTTCTCAACCTAGTAAATTCTCCTTTTGGGATGGCCTTAAGAGTACAGGGGGCATGGGCACTAGTATGATACAGCAGAGTGTTAGTGGCTGTTTTTTTTCGATATATAGTAGTGCTTACTCTTCCTTCTGGATCAACTTGTATTTGTAAGTCTAAGAAGTTGACCTGTTCTTGACTGTATTCATATGTGAGTTTAATGTTAAGTTTGTTATTATTTAAAACATTCATAAATTCACATAGTATTGATTCAGGGCCATCCCAAATAAACAGTATATCATCTATATACCGAATCCAACAAGGGATAAACTGTGTATATCTATCGTTGTCACTAGTGAAGACTGTTAGGTTCTCCCACCATCCTAGGAATAGGTTTGCGTACGTGGGTGCACAGGCTGTACCCATTGCGGTACCCTGTGTTTGTAAGAAAAAGCGATCTTTAAATGTAAAGTAATTGTGGTGTAGTACAAAATGTAATAATTCTTTAATAAACTGATTGTGTTCTTGATTGTCATTCACATTTGTGCTTAAGTAATAGGAAATTGCTTGTTCACCCAGATGATGTTTGATATTGGTGTACAATGATTCCACATCGGCTGCTATGATAAAGGAGTTAGGAGATAGTATCATGTTGTTTAATTTTTGCAATACCTCCATAGTGTCCTTAACATATGAAGGTAGTGTGTATAAATACTCTCTCAGTCGTTGGTCGATGTATTGACTCGGTTTTTCAGTGAGACTGCCGTTGCCTGACACTATGGGTCGGCCTGGTGGTTTGTGGATATTTTTATGTATCTTGGGGATCATGTAGAATGTGGCCGTAGTTGGATATTGTTGAGATAGAAATTGTTTCTCAGTACTGTTAATGATTTTATCCTTATAAGCCTTATCTATGATCTTATTGTATTTTTCACTGTACATATCAGTAGGATTGCCAAAAAGTTTTTTATAGCAGAGTTTATTATCCAGTTGTTTAGTGGCTTCTTCAAGATACATGTTCTTCTCCCATAGAACTATATTACCACCTTTATCAGATTGCTTTATGATGGTATCATGCCATGTGTGGATTTCTTTTAATGCTTTTTGTTCTTGTTTTGTAAGATTAGGGTTTATCTTGAGATCAGGCAATTTTTCTATTTTATCACAAACCATTTCATTGAACACTTGGATCTGTGGAGATAGATTGCCAGGAGGAATATACTTTGATTTATTTTTTATTTGTTTTCTCCAATCAGTTTCTGGGGTAGTGATTTCTGAATTGTCATTTAACAGGTCTTGTAAGTCTTGCAACGCTAATTGATCTGTCATAGTCCAATCATCTCCAAGTTCTTTTTTGGCATATAGTTTTTTCAACAGTAGCTTCCTAGTATATAGATTAATATCTTTAACAACTTCAAATTTGTTTAATTTATTTGTTGGACAAAAACTAAGACCTTTAGACAGGACAGAGATGTGGGTTTGATCTAGAACGTGGTCAGTTAAGTTTATTATTTTTAAGTGCCCATCCTGATCTTTGAGAATGGGCTTGGTTGTCTCCTTCTTGTCTCTCTTTGAGGGGTGGTTGATGGTTTGCGCTTGTTGGGTCTTGAATCTGGTACCCTGTTGCTGCCTGGTATTGTGCGCTGCCTGTCCGTTGTAATTCCTAAAAAAGAGGAGGGGCTAGTAGATGTTGAAGGAGCTGATGGGTCATTAGGGGTTAAGGCCTGTGTTTGTAACCTGGTGTATACCCTTGGCTGAATGTTCATTTCACTATTAATGCTTTCTATAGATGTGTCAGAGTCAGATATATCAGTTTCACTGTCGTTTTGTAATGTTGTATTTTGATACTGATTGTTATTTCTTGAGCGAGTGTTGTATCTTTTCTGCCATTTGTACACTCTTTTATTTAGATAATCTGTTTGATCTCTTTGATATTTCTGTTTTTTTGTTTGGATGAGTTCATTTTCCAATTTGTCCAGTTCAGATTGGTATTGAGTGTAGAGATTTGTGAATTTTTCTAAATTTTCAAAGTTTTTTAGATTATCATTGTAAGTTTTTATTTCTGCTTCTAAGGAAGCAACTTCATCTTCGTCTGCTTCTATTAGTATTTGTATTAGTGTGAATGAACAGGTTGTCAGTGCCTTTTCCCATCTTTCTATGTGTTCTGGTTTTTTTAAATCAAACCCAGGGAACATCTTTATACGTAATCCTCTAGGGATCATTTTATCTTGTAGGTATTTTTGAAAAAAATGTAAGTTCCACCATCTCTTTGTATGTTTGTATAGTGTTTTGTGTGACTGGCATAAAATGTCATTGATCTGATCCTCCCCTACATTTTGAGGTGGTTCATTTGATGTGTTGAAAATAGAATTAAGATCTTGCAATCTTTTTTGTTGTCTTAGTAGTAAGTCATTCTGTAAACTCATAGTGATAGTTCTCAGTAATAGGTTCTTAAGAAAACCTAGTATAAACACTAGGTATACGTACTAACGTGATAAGGAAAAGTTTGAACCTTTATTTGTGAGGTTTCAAAGAGTATTCTGCCTAAGTGTTTTGTTTCTTAACTTTTAATTTTTGCTTTCAGTAATGCAGTTTTAGATTAATATCTGAACACTTAGGAAGCAGTGCATAAGCATAGGGAAAACTTTATTTACAACAAAAGGGCTATCTCTGCTATGAGAGCAGGATAGTCCAAAAAGAATGCTTGTTTGCACTTGAATTAAATTATTTAGTTTAGTTCGGTCGGTTACTGGAACTTGAGACAGAAAAATATGCCCAATTTTAAAATATAACCTTTATTAGTTAATTTCATAAAAAAGACAGCATGAAGTATGTGTGTATGCTGCCCTTCGAAATGTTAAAAACACTCTCTCTGTTGCAATTATTTAATGCTTAGCCATCACAGTATCTAATAAATAGGATACTTAGTAATTCAATTATAAGACCTTGGTAGTGTTACGGGTGTAAATAACGGTTAATCTTCCCTGTGGCTATATGGCCTTATATATGGCCAATCTATTAGATTACCACAAAAGGATATTGGTATTTTATATACCCAATACAATTGAATACTGAGGTCTTAGTAGGTAAATTTGCTCTCAAGTTATGACAAATTGAAATATGTGTATCACAACTCAGGAATTTGGATTATTTATTGCTTAAATCAAGGTTCTAGTAAGATGTGTCTAAACAAGAAAACTGAACCCACTACTCACGAGTTTAAGCTTCACATAACTGAATATTGATCTATGTATATATCACTTATTCATATGAGTTATCACTTAGTGGGTTACTGCAGTATACAACTAAAACTATGTTACTTAGTTGTCTTGTAATTCGGTCAAGTTTGTATTAGTTTCTATGTAATAATCCGTCTACAATTATGAGGGGGGTCACCAAGCATGTACTAGTTTTGATTGGCTATAGTCTGCATTTACTGATACTGTACGCTAAAGTATTTAGTAATAGTCATTCAACATTATAATAAAATATGTAAAGTTCAACAAGCTCACAAAATCTGTGCCAAATATATACTTGTATTATTCTTAATTAATCAAGCTATTATTCCAGTGTGAAATATTGTATCTTGTCACACTGCCTGTGTTTAAGTTTTGCTGCAGCGTTACAGACTGTCAGCTTCTAGTAGCTAACCCAAAATATCTAGTATAATGCCATATACTAAGTACAAAGTATCAGATTTCAAGTATATTGCTATTCTCTCCCCCTCTGTAATATATATTTCGTGTTGCTGCCCAATTATTAGCTAGAAACTTAATAAATCTTATTTAAGCTGTTATACCAAAGTTAGCATTAAGCTCCAAAGACCTGAAAGTTACCCAATTATTTACGCTAAAGAGAGCACCAGGATGTACCTGCTTGTGACTATAAACAGCCACAAATTACTAAGTATGGTTTTTTAAGTAATAATTTTTAAGCTAAAGTAACATATATAGTTTTCCAACAGAGAGGCAATTAAAAAACGAGGACCCCTGACGCAGCGTTTCACTTAACGCATCCTCAGAGGGGTAACCCGGGCCGGCATACTTCCGGAAATATATAGGCTTCGTATGTCCCACCTTTCACCTCTGATAGGTTGGGGATTGCTATTTTCATTGGTAGAGCCTACGTCAATCACTGGATAGTTGACGTCATTTTCGTTACTACGGAGACAGCGTGTAAACAACACGGTTGTTATGTTACATATGAATAACTACGGAATGTAAAGTAAAGCATGATAAAATTACTGAATAGTTTTTCACTTGCTTATATTTTAAGAATTTGTTACCTTGTATATTCATTTTTACAGGCGCACATAGTTGTAAATGCGAGGAGGAAATAAAAAATTATTTCCGTAAGGTTATAGGAATAATGTACAAATAAATTCCATATGTTTAAAATTTGACAATATACACAATATATGAAGTGGAATCATAAGTGTATTATGATGTGACATGGAAATAAGGTGAATGCTAACAAAGTGTTGAACCCGTAAGCACTACTATATATCGAAAAAAAACAGCCACTAACACTCTGCTGTATCATACTAGTGCCCATGCCCCCTGTACTCTTAAGGCCATCCCAAAAGGAGAATTTACTAGGTTGAGAAGGAATTGCTCTGATTTAAATGTATTCAAACAGGAAGCATCCAAACTCTCCAACAGGCTTCAAGACAGAGGCTATAGTAAAAGGTCAATTAAAAAAGCCAGAATACAGGCCTTACAGCAAGATAGACAAAAACTCCTTCAACCACGTCAGAAAAAGCAGGACAATAAACCAAGACTAATTACAACATACAACCCTCAAATAAAACAGATAACAACTATAATAAATGACCACTGGCATATCTTAAAAAATGATCCCCTACTTGCAACCCAGATCGGGGATAGAGTCTCAATTGGATATAAAAGACCAAAAAATCTTAAAGACACACTGGTCACTAGTCACTACATCCATAAGCCTAAAAGAGCCTGCCAATCGAAAGGGATGTTCCCATGTGGAACGTGTAATACATGTCCCAAGGTGTGGAAAATTAAGGACATTGATGATAAATATGCAAACAAACATATATTATCTGATCATTTCTCCTGTACTACAACAGGTGTTGTCTATGTCCTCCAGTGTCCATGTAAGCTGTTCTATGTCGGAATGACGACACGACAAATAAGGACACGAATCATGGAACATAGCAGAAATATTAGAAACGCCCGTAAAGACATTGAGAAAGATAAACAGATAACTAGTGTTGCTAGGCACTTCTATCATAAACACAACAGCAATGATTCATTGCTGAAATTTTCAGTACTGCAAAAGGCAACTTTAGGCATTAGAGGAGGCAACTTAGAACAAACACTACTCAAAATGGAGTGTAAATGGATACACCTACTGAATAGTGTCAAACCCCATGGACTTAATGATAACAATAACTATCATGTATATTTGGAATAAATTACTTAATACAGATTTACATACCATATAGTCAAACATTTATGGTATAATATACTTAACACATATTCAAATATCATATAACTAATTATAACCTTACCATTTTTTTATTTTCTTTCACATACCCCTCTTGCACCCATTCCCTCTTTTAAGTAGAGTCAATATAGTTCCACTTTAAGCATTATAATTTCTTGTAAGTAATAAGTACAATGCTCACAATGACTAGATAATATCACTTCATCACTCTCCTAGTTTCACTCACCCCCTTTTTGCAATTGTTCCCCCTTTTTTTTTATGCAGTACAAGTTTCTATTTAGCTTCACTTTAAGCATCTCAATCCCTTTTTAGTTTATAAAGTATAATGTTCAACATATGCTTATATTATAGCACCTCTTCACATTATTAAGCATCACAATTTATTTACCATACACAGTTTTCAGCCAATGTCTTGATGGCTCTTGAATCACATAACCTGCCACCACAATTTATTTCACATGAGCGAATATTCATTTAAAATATTTTTTCCTTTTCATCCAACAATAGCGGGTTCAACACTTTGTTAGCATTCACCTTATTTCCATGTCACATCATAATACACTTATGATTCCACTTCATATATTGTGTATATTGTCAAATTTTAAACATATGGAATTTATTTGTACATTATTCCTATAACCTTACGGAAATAATTTTTTATTTCCTCCTCGCATTTACAACTATGTGCGCCTGTAAAAATGAATATACAAGGTAACAAATTCTTAAAATATAAGCAAGTGAAAAACTATTCAGTAATTTTATCATGCTTTACTTTACATTCCGTAGTTATTCATATGTAACATAACAACCGTGTTGTTTACACGCTGTCTCCGTAGTAACGAAAATGACGTCAACTATCCAGTGATTGACGTAGGCTCTACCAATGAAAATAGCAATCCCCAACCTATCAGAGGTGAAAGGTGGGACATACGAAGCCTATATATTTCCGGAAGTATGCCGGCCCGGGTTACCCCTCTGAGGATGCATTAAGTGAAACGCTGCGTCAGGGGTCCTCGTTTTTTAATTGCCTCTCTGTTGGAAAACTATATATGTTACTTTAGCTTAAAAATTATTACTTAAAAAACCATACTTAGTAATTTGTGGCTGTTTATAGTCACAAGCAGGTACATCCTGGTGCTCTCTTTAGCGTAAATAATTGGGTAACTTTCAGGTCTTTGGAGCTTAATGCTAACTTTGGTATAACAGCTTAAATAAGATTTATTAAGTTTCTAGCTAATAATTGGGCAGCAACACGAAATATATATTACAGAGGGGGAGAGAATAGCAATATACTTGAAATCTGATACTTTGTACTTAGTATATGGCATTATACTAGATATTTTGGGTTAGCTACTAGAAGCTGACAGTCTGTAACGCTGCAGCAAAACTTAAACACAGGCAGTGTGACAAGATACAATATTTCACACTGGAATAATAGCTTGATTAATTAAGAATAATACAAGTATATATTTGGCACAGATTTTGTGAGCTTGTTGAACTTTACATATTTTATTATAATGTTGAATGACTATTACTAAATACTTTAGCGTACAGTATCAGTAAATGCAGACTATAGCCAATCAAAACTAGTACATGCTTGGTGACCCCCCTCATAATTGTAGACGGATTATTACATAGAAACTAATACAAACTTGACCGAATTACAAGACAACTAAGTAACATAGTTTTAGTTGTATACTGCAGTAACCCACTAAGTGATAACTCATATGAATAAGTGATATATACATAGATCAATATTCAGTTATGTGAAGCTTAAACTCGTGAGTAGTGGGTTCAGTTTTCTTGTTTAGACACATCTTACTAGAACCTTGATTTAAGCAATAAATAATCCAAATTCCTGAGTTGTGATACACATATTTCAATTTGTCATAACTTGAGAGCAAATTTACCTACTAAGACCTCAGTATTCAATTGTATTGGGTATATAAAATACCAATATCCTTTTGTGGTAATCTAATAGATTGGCCATATATAAGGCCATATAGCCACAGGGAAGATTAACCGTTATTTACACCCGTAACACTACCAAGGTCTTATAATTGAATTACTAAGTATCCTATTTATTAGATACTGTGATGGCTAAGCATTAAATAATTGCAACAGAGAGAGTGTTTTTAACATTTCGAAGGGCAGCATACACACATACTTCATGCTGTCTTTTTTATGAAATTAACTAATAAAGGTTATATTTTAAAATTGGGCATATTTTTCTGTCTCAAGTTCCAGTAACCGACCGAACTAAACTAAATAATTTAATTCAAGTGCAAACAAGCATTCTTTTTGGACTATCCTGCTCTCATAGCAGAGATAGCCCTTTTGTTGTAAATAAAGTTTTCCCTATGCTTATGCACTGCTTCCTAAGTGTTCAGATATTAATCTAAAACTGCATTACTGAAAGCAAAAATTAAAAGTTAAGAAACAAAACACTTAGGCAGAATACTCTTTGAAACCTCACAAATAAAGGTTCAAACTTTTCCTTATCACGTTAGTACGTATACCTAGTGTTTATACTAGGTTTTCTTAAGAACCTATTACTGAGAACTATCACTATGAGTTTACAGAATGACTTACTACTAAGACAACAAAAAAGATTGCAAGATCTTAATTCTATTTTCAACACATCAAATGAACCACCTCAAAATGTAGGGGAGGATCAGATCAATGACATTTTATGCCAGTCACACAAAACACTATACAAACATACAAAGAGATGGTGGAACTTACATTTTTTTCAAAAATACCTACAAGATAAAATGATCCCTAGAGGATTACGTATAAAGATGTTCCCTGGGTTTGATTTAAAAAAACCAGAACACATAGAAAGATGGGAAAAGGCACTGACAACCTGTTCATTCACACTAATACAAATACTAATAGAAGCAGACGAAGATGAAGTTGCTTCCTTAGAAGCAGAAATAAAAACTTACAATGATAATCTAAAAAACTTTGAAAATTTAGAAAAATTCACAAATCTCTACACTCAATACCAATCTGAACTGGACAAATTGGAAAATGAACTCATCCAAACAAAAAAACAGAAATATCAAAGAGATCAAACAGATTATCTAAATAAAAGAGTGTACAAATGGCAGAAAAGATACAACACTCGCTCAAGAAATAACAATCAGTATCAAAATACAACATTACAAAACGACAGTGAAACTGATATATCTGACTCTGACACATCTATAGAAAGCATTAATAGTGAAATGAACATTCAGCCAAGGGTATACACCAGGTTACAAACACAGGCCTTAACCCCTAATGACCCATCAGCTCCTTCAACATCTACTAGCCCCTCCTCTTTTTTAGGAATTACAACGGACAGGCAGCGCACAATACCAGGCAGCAACAGGGTACCAGATTCAAGACCCAACAAGCGCAAACCATCAACCACCCCTCAAAGAGAGACAAGAAGGAGACAACCAAGCCCATTCTCAAAGATCAGGATGGGCACTTAAAAATAATAAACTTAACTGACCACGTTCTAGATCAAACCCACATCTCTGTCCTGTCTAAAGGTCTTAGTTTTTGTCCAACAAATAAATTAAACAAATTTGAAGTTGTTAAAGATATTAATCTATATACTAGGAAGCTACTGTTGAAAAAACTATATGCCAAAAAAGAACTTGGAGATGATTGGACTATGACAGATCAATTAGCGTTGCAAGACTTACAAGACCTGTTAAATGACAATTCAGAAATCACTACCCCAGAAACTGATTGGAGAAAACAAATAAAAAATAAATCAAAGTATATTCCTCCTGGCAATCTATCTCCACAGATCCAAGTGTTCAATGAAATGGTTTGTGATAAAATAGAAAAATTGCCTGATCTCAAGATAAACCCTAATCTTACAAAACAAGAACAAAAAGCATTAAAAGAAATCCACACATGGCATGATACCATCATAAAGCAATCTGATAAAGGTGGTAATATAGTTCTATGGGAGAAGAACATGTATCTTGAAGAAGCCACTAAACAACTGGATAATAAACTCTGCTATAAAAAACTTTTTGGCAATCCTACTGATATGTACAGTGAAAAATACAATAAGATCATAGATAAGGCTTATAAGGATAAAATCATTAACAGTACTGAGAAACAATTTCTATCTCAACAATATCCAACTACGGCCACATTCTACATGATCCCCAAGATACATAAAAATATCCACAAACCACCAGGCCGACCCATAGTGTCAGGCAACGGCAGTCTCACTGAAAAACCGAGTCAATACATCGACCAACGACTGAGAGAGTATTTATACACACTACCTTCATATGTTAAGGACACTATGGAGGTATTGCAAAAATTAAACAACATGATACTATCTCCTAACTCCTTTATCATAGCAGCCGATGTGGAATCATTGTACACCAATATCAAACATCATCTGGGTGAACAAGCAATTTCCTATTACTTAAGCACAAATGTGAATGACAATCAAGAACACAATCAGTTTATTAAAGAATTATTACATTTTGTACTACACCACAATTACTTTACATTTAAAGATCGCTTTTTCTTACAAACACAGGGTACCGCAATGGGTACAGCCTGTGCACCCACGTACGCAAACCTATTCCTAGGATGGTGGGAGAACCTAACAGTCTTCACTAGTGACAACGATAGATATACACAGTTTATCCCTTGTTGGATTCGGTATATAGATGATATACTGTTTATTTGGGATGGCCCTGAATCAATACTATGTGAATTTATGAATGTTTTAAATAATAACAAACTTAACATTAAACTCACATATGAATACAGTCAAGAACAGGTCAACTTCTTAGACTTACAAATACAAGTTGATCCAGAAGGAAGAGTAAGCACTACTATATATCGAAAAAAAACAGCCACTAACACTCTGCTGTATCATACTAGTGCCCATGCCCCCTGTACTCTTAAGGCCATCCCAAAAGGAGAATTTACTAGGTTGAGAAGGAATTGCTCTGATTTAAATGTATTCAAACAGGAAGCATCCAAACTCTCCAACAGGCTTCAAGACAGAGGCTATAGTAAAAGGTCAATTAAAAAAGCCAGAATACAGGCCTTACAGCAAGATAGACAAAAACTCCTTCAACCACGTCAGAAAAAGCAGGACAATAAACCAAGACTAATTACAACATACAACCCTCAAATAAAACAGATAACAACTATAATAAATGACCACTGGCATATCTTAAAAAATGATCCCCTACTTGCAACCCAGATCGGGGATAGAGTCTCAATTGGATATAAAAGACCAAAAAATCTTAAAGACACACTGGTCACTAGTCACTACATCCATAAGCCTAAAAGAGCCTGCCAATCGAAAGGGATGTTCCCATGTGGAACGTGTAATACATGTCCCAAGGTGTGGAAAATTAAGGACATTGATGATAAATATGCAAACAAACATATATTATCTGATCATTTCTCCTGTACTACAACAGGTGTTGTCTATGTCCTCCAGTGTCCATGTAAGCTGTTCTATGTCGGAATGACGACACGACAAATAAGGACACGAATCATGGAACATAGCAGAAATATTAGAAACGCCCGTAAAGACATTGAGAAAGATAAACAGATAACTAGTGTTGCTAGGCACTTCTATCATAAACACAACAGCAATGATTCATTGCTGAAATTTTCAGTACTGCAAAAGGCAACTTTAGGCATTAGAGGAGGCAACTTAGAACAAACACTACTCAAAATGGAGTGTAAATGGATACACCTACTGAATAGTGTCAAACCCCATGGACTTAATGATAACAATAACTATCATGTATATTTGGAATAAATTACTTAATACAGATTTACATACCATATAGTCAAACATTTATGGTATAATATACTTAACACATATTCAAATATCATATAACTAATTATAACCTCACCATTTTTTTATTTTCTTTCACATACCCCTCTTGCACCCATTCCCTCTTTTAAGTAGAGTCAATATAGTTCCACTTTAAGCATTATAATTTCTTGTAAGTAATAAGTACAATGCTCAGAATGACTAGATAATATCACTTCATCACTCTCCTAGTTTCACTCACCCCCTTTTTGCAATTGTTCCCCCTTTTTTTTTATGCAGTACAAGTTTCTATTTAGCTTCACTTTAAGCATCTCAATCCCTTTTTAGTTTATAAAGTATAATGTTCAACATATGCTTATATTATAGCACCTCTTCACATTATTAAGCATCACAATTTATTTACCATACACAGTTTTCAGCCAATGTCTTGATGGCTCTTGAATCACATAACCTGCCACCACAATTTATTTCACATGAGCGAATATTCATTTAAAATATTTTTTCCTTTTCATCCAACAATAGCGGGTTCAACACTTTGTTAGCATTCACCTTATTTCCATGTCACATCATAATACACTTATGATTCCACTTCATATATTGTGTATATTGTCAAATTTTAAACATATGGAATTTATTTGTACATTATTCCTATAACCTTACGGAAATAATTTTTTATTTCCTCCTCGCATTTACAACTATGTGCGCCTGTAAAAATGAATATACAAGGTAACAAATTCTTAAAATATAAGCAAGTGAAAAACTATTCAGTAATTTTATCATGCTTTACTTTACATTCCGTAGTTATTCATATGTAACATAACAACCGTGTTGTTTACACGCTGTCTCCGTAGTAACGAAAATGACGTCAACTATCCAGTGATTGACGTAGGCTCTACCAATGAAAATAGCAATCCCCAACCTATCAGAGGTGAAAGGTGGGACATACGAAGCCTATATATTTCCGGAAGTATGCCGGCCCGGGTTACCCCTCTGAGGATGCGTTAAGTGAAACGCTGCGTCAGGGGTCCTCGTTTTTTAATTGCCTCTCTGTTGGAAAACTATATATGTTACTTTAGCTTAAAAATTATTACTTAAAAAACCATACTTAGTAATTTGTGGCTGTTTATAGTCACAAGCAGGTACATCCTGGTGCTCTCTTTAGCGTAAATAATTGGGTAACTTTCAGGTCTTTGGAGCTTAATGCTAACTTTGGTATAACAGCTTAAATAAGATTTATTAAGTTTCTAGCTAATAATTGGGCAGCAACACGAAATATATATTACAGAGGGGGAGAGAATAGCAATATACTTGAAATCTGATACTTTGTACTTAGTATATGGCATTATACTAGATATTTTGGGTTAGCTACTAGAAGCTGACAGTCTGTAACGCTGCAGCAAAACTTAAACACAGGCAGTGTGACAAGATACAATATTTCACACTGGAATAATAGCTTGATTAATTAAGAATAATACAAGTATATATTTGGCACAGATTTTGTGAGCTTGTTGAACTTTACATATTTTATTATAATGTTGAATGACTATTACTAAATACTTTAGCGTACAGTATCAGTAAATGCAGACTATAGCCAATCAAAACTAGTACATGCTTGGTGACCCCCCTCATAATTGTAGACGGATTATTACATAGAAACTAATACAAACTTGACCGAATTACAAGACAACTAAGTAACATAGTTTTAGTTGTATACTGCAGTAACCCACTAAGTGATAACTCATATGAATAAGTGATATATACATAGATCAATATTCAGTTATGTGAAGCTTAAACTCGTGAGTAGTGGGTTCAGTTTTCTTGTTTAGACACATCTTACTAGAACCTTGATTTAAGCAATAAATAATCCAAATTCCTGAGTTGTGATACACATATTTCAATTTGTCATAACTTGAGAGCAAATTTACCTACTAAGACCTCAGTATTCAATTGTATTGGGTATATAAAATACCAATATCCTTTTGTGGTAATCTAATAGATTGGCCATATATAAGGCCATATAGCCACAGGGAAGATTAACCGTTATTTACACCCGTAACACTACCAAGGTCTTATAATTGAATTACTAAGTATCCTATTTATTAGATACTGTGATGGCTAAGCATTAAATAATTGCAACAGAGAGAGTGTTTTTAACATTTCGAAGGGCAGCATACACACATACTTCATGCTGTCTTTTTTATGAAATTAACTAATAAAGGTTATATTTTAAAATTGGGCATATTTTTCTGTCTCAAGTTCCAGTAACCGACCGAACTAAACTAAATAATTTAATTCAAGTGCAAACAAGCATTCTTTTTGGACTATCCTGCTCTCATAGCAGAGATAGCCCTTTTGTTGTAAATAAAATTATAAAACATATCTTAATGCAAAAAAACACACACACACACAAACAAAACAGTTTAGCCCAAAAGAGATGGTAAATAAAATAGCTTACCTCTTTCTGCATTCTGACGGTTTAAAGAACAGTTCTATTTAAAACCTCTTGGGAAGCTTGAGGCCTGTTTTAAAAAACACACACAGTTGGTTTACAAAAATATAAAACATATCTAAAAGCTTTTATCAAAAAATACAAATTTAAAAACGGTTTAACCAAAAAGAGATGGTGAAACAAATAACTTACCTCTTCCTTCATTCCAAGGGTTTGATGAATAGTTCTATCTTCAACTTCTTGTGAAGCTCGAGACCTGTTTATAAAATATTTAAAAAATATATAAAAAGTTAGTTTAGCTAAATATACAACATATCGAAATACCTTTATCAAAAAACACAAATGTAAGATAGTTTAACCAAAAATAGAAGGTAAGTAAAATAACTTACCTCTTCCTCCATTCTACAGGTTTGATGAACAGTTTTATCTTAAACTTCTTGTGAAGCTCGAGACCTGTTTATAAAATGTAAAAAAAAAACATACAAAGTTAGTTTAGCTAAATATAATACATATCTAAATGCTTTTATAAAAAAACACAAATGTAAGATAGTTTAACCAAAAATAGAAGGTAAGTAAAATAACTTACCTCTTCTTCCATTCCACGGGTTTGATGAACAGTTCTATCTTAAACTTCTTGTGAAGTTTGAGACCTGTTAAAATATTTTAAAAAAACATACAAAGTTAGTTTGACTAAATATAAATCATATCTAGTTTCTTTTATCAAAAACAGTTCAACCCAAAAGAGATGGTAAATAAAATAAATGACCTCTTCCTCCATTCCAAGAGTTTGAAGAACAGTTCTATTTAAAACTTCTTGGGAAGCTCGAGTAAAGAGACCTGTTTTAAAGTATTGAAACAAACAAAGATATGTATATATATATATATATATTTATATATATATATATATATATATATATATATATATATATATATATATATATATATATATATATATATAAATGTCTCAAGCTAATGAAAGTATATAACTGTTGTTGTTTTAAAAGATAGATAATCCCTTAATGACCAATTCCCCAGTTTTGCATAACCAACACAGTTATAATTATACATGTTTTACCTCTGTAATTACCTTGTATCTAAGCCTCAGCAGACTGCCCCTTTATTTCAGTTCTTTTGACAGACTTACAGTTTAGCCAATCAGAACTGTCTCCATGGTAAATTCACGTGCATGAGCTCAATGTTATCTATATGAAACACGTGAACTAATGCCCTCTAGTGGTGAAAAACTATCAAAATGCATTTAGATTAGAGGCGGCCTTCAAGGTCTAAGAAATTAGCATATGAACCTCCTAGGTTTAGCTTTCAACTAAGAATACAGAGAGAACAAAGCAAAATTGGTGATAAAAGTAATTGGAAAGTTGTTTAAAATTACATGCCCTATTTGAAACATGAAAGTTTTTTTTGGACTTGACTGTCCCTTTAAGGGTACATGTAAAAATAATTATATTTAAAAATTAAATGCATTCATGCACATTTCAATTTAGACCTTTCTATCCCTTTAAGGGTTCAGGTAAAACAGGATTTAAAAGTAATAACAAAAAAAATGATAAAAGTTAAATCAAATAAGGAGGTATAATATTCAACAAAAATCAAATACAAAAACAAAAAAAAACACAGCTAGATACAATATAAATGACAAATTTAAATGAAGGACACACATCAAACTTTAATCTATCTAATTGTATTGATATAAATTCTATAAAATCACTTACTGATTATTACAGAACCCAAAGACAGACCAAACAGCGTGACAATCCCCTTTCCTCTCTCCCCCCTACAAGCTCTTTACCATTCCAGTTCCCCTCAGAGAATGAGGGGGAAGTGCCACTCTGTTTGGCTTTCATTTGGGTCCTGTAGAGGTTTAGACCACTCTCCTAAATGCTTTCATTAAAAAACACAATTTTAAAAGGGTTTTTACCTAAAATAGGTGGTAAATAAAATAACTTACCTCCTTCCTCCATCCCGAGGGTTTGATGAACAGTTCTATTTAAAACTTCTTGGGAAGCACGAGTAAAGAGACCTGTTTAAAGTATATTAAGGCTAGATACATATGAAACTCCTAGTTCACATATAGCTAATGTTATGAACTTTTTTCTGTACTATATAGTTGCGTTAATATACTGATTTACACTATACCGTATATTACTATGTACTTTTCGTGCATTTTTGCACCAGTAGTCCTAATTTTTCTGACAATTATTATTATTTTTCCATTGACATTTATTTAGCATATGGTTTAGGTATTGCACTTTATCTCACACTATTTTTAAGTTGATTTATATATTACATCTTCTCCTGGCATATATAGTTCCTTTGTCTAATACTTTTGTCCCTCATTTTGACATATATTTAGTCCTTTTGTCCTTTAACCATCCTATTTGTTCCTATGTTCTAAATAATGATAATTGTATCGATGTTTGTATACATATGGATCTTTATACCATTCATTGTTTATTGGACTATACCAGTAGAGATGGTGTATTTGCTTCACTTATACTATATTTAGTTCTTGACACTTCCAAGCGGGCGGGTTGTTTTTCTTTTGCTTTTAAATTTTCTTTTAACCAATGAGAATCAACCTAAGGTGTTAAGTTCACCTGTCAGGCACAGCACCTGTATGCTATGATTAAGGCTTCACAGCCGAAACGCGTAAGCCCTGGTGCTGCGCCTGCAAACGTGTCTCTTTGTTCTCCATGATCTTGTTATTTTAAAGAAGTATCAATAAATAAATTTGTTTTATTTTTATCGGAGCATCCAGTACTCTTTCTTTTTGATAAAGTATATTAATACATACAAAGTTATTTTGCAAAAATATAAAACATAAAAAAGAGGGTGAAAAATATTGCTACATGATTAGTGTCCTCTCAGGATCACTACAGATTTATACCAAAGTCAATAATTTGTATCAAACATGACTTTTCAGGTTTCTATCATTTTGATTCCAAAAGATGAACTTAATAAAAAAAAAAAAATCTCCTCATGTTTGAAAATAATGAAGTTATTTTCTTTAAGATCTCTTTAGTAAGTTAAAAAAGGACACTATTTTTAATATAGAATAACATATGGGGGTAGCTTAAAACAATAAGGTAACAAAATTATAGATTTAAAAATGCTAAATGTGCAGAATTATGTACCATTAACCTAGCGACATATGAAGATTTGAAGATTTAGCCCCCCCAAACCGTACTCACTCTTACCTTCCTCGCCAGACTCCACTGCTCTTCAGGTTTCTTCAACAGAACATCACAGGCGTGCTGTTTAATCACAGTGCACCAGGTCGTGCCATTGAACTACATGTATCGTGCTTCTGTGCTGGGTAAAGCAGCCAAAACTTTTACCCAGGGTGAGAGCACACTACATGTAGTTCAACAAGACGACCGATTGCGCTGTAATTAGGAACCTTGCTGTTGAAGAAACCAGAAGAGCAGAAGAGGCTGACGAGGAAGGTAAGGGTGAGTGTCGCTTGGTGGGGGGTCAAATCTAAGTATGAGTTTGGGGATTTAAATCTTTAAAATCATTTCCACTATCCACATAATTATGTAACATTAATATGAACATTGTCTGGTCCTTTGATATAGAAAACACACATTAAAACATTAATAATTCCACTGCTATATTTTCCTTAAGATTATCTGCTTTTTCCAAAAAAACAAAAAGGTGTGACAATCACTTCCTCTCTCACTCTGACACAATTTCACCACTAATCCAATACTCCATAGAAGAAGAGGGGATGTGTCACTCTGCAGTGCTTGGTGTACTTTTCAGTCCTTCTAATAACAACATTAAACTGTTATTCTAATATTAAAACCATTAATGAAAAGCACTGGTTGAAAAATGTATTAAACTAAATCCCCTTCCCTCTTCCAGCTCCACAAACTCTGTAACATTTTAGTTCCCTAAAGAGAATATCACTCTGCTTGGCTTCCATTTAGGTCCTCTAGAGGTGTATACAAAAGACAACAGCACCAATTTTTCACAGCAAAGTTATGTGTTTATTGGGACATAACCAACAGAGTACTCTGTTTATTATGTTCCAATAAACACATAACTTTGCTGTCAAGAATTGGTGCTGCTGTCTTTTGTATACTGACTATTCTTGGGTGAATGCAGGACCCTGCAGTGTGCACCTACTTAAGCACATTGGTGCTGGACACTCTGTTTGTTGTGATTACTACTACCTCTAGAGGTGTAGGCAGCTCTCCAAAAGCAAATACTTTTATCAAAAACACAAAAGAGGTGGTAATTAAAACAGCTTACCTCTTACTCCATTCCGATGGTTTGATTGACAGTTCTATTAAAAACTTCTTGGGAAGCTCAATTAAAGAGACCTGTTTATATAAAAATTAAAACATACAAAGTTAGTATGCAAACATATACTAGCTAAAAAAAGGAGGCTAAGGATATTTTCTACATGATTAGTAAGCTATCAGGATCATTACAGCTTTAAACCAATATAAAAATATTTTAAAAAGTACTTATAAAATTTGTATAATTTTGATTTCAAAGGAGGAGTTAAAAAAAATTATGCTTACCTGATCAATTAATTTCTTTCATGGTGGTGAGATTCCATGAGAAATCACATGTGGGATTATACTCCAGTCCACTAGGAGGAGGCAAAAAATACTCAACATACCAAGAGCTTTTAATCCCATCCATTTCACTGACTACCTCAGTCAAACATATGGCCAAGGAAGGAAAGGAAGTGCAAACATAAAAATGTGGGGGGGCGGGGGGGGGGGTCTTTTGGACTCTTATCGCCATGAAAGAAATTAACTTATTAGGTAAGTATAAATTTTGTTTTCTTTCATTAAGTGTTGAAAGTCCACGAGACATCACATCTGTGATCTAATACTCAAGCTGTGAAGTTCATGAGATAACCGTTAAAGCATGGGACATGAATTTAAGACACAAAAACTAATGACCAGATACTGCTGCCTGGAGAACTTTCCTGTTAAAAACATAAGAGACAAAATACATCAAAATGATGAAATGTAGTAAAATTATGTAACAATCAAATAGATGTCTTGCAAATTTGTTCCACAGTTACTTAATCCCTAAAGGCCCTAGAAGTAGAAATATCTCTCACTACCAGCCTCACTAATAATTTGCTTTAGCCAAGAAGCAAGTGTAATTGCTTAAGCTTTCTGACCCTTATGAGATTCATAAAAAATGGACAAATAAGGAAGACGTTTGTAAAACAATTTTTAGTGGCCCCTAAAGACAGTTTTTTGTATTTTTTATCAGTTTCTATTTAGAAAATTATCATGCCTAGGCTCAATGCACCAGCTTAGTTGCTGTTTACTCTGTGTCTGTTCTAATGTAGCTTGTCCCTGTGTAATTCCAGTCCTGCCTGATTTCCTCTGCCTGAGTTCTACTCTCCACATGTACCCTGCTGATTTTTTTTGTTTATTCTGCCTTATTTATCCTGGACAGCGTAATATTGTATATTCTAAACCCTGCAACATATCTCAGTTCCCAAAGTACCATTATTGGGATCACCCAGTCATTTGCTACAAGTACATTATATACCCTAATCCTGCATCATAACTCAGTTACCAGACAAGTATTAATGTGATTACTCAGCCATCTGCTACAACTGTATTGTATACCCAGACCCTGCAATATAACTCAGTTAACAGACAAGTATTATTGTAATTATCCAGTCATCTGCTAAAACTGTATACAACTGTATTGTATACCCTGACCCAACAACATAACTCAGTTACCAGACAAATATTACTGCAATTATCTAGTCATCTGCTACAACTGTATTATACGTTGACCCTTAGTGATGTCGCGAATAGTTCACTGGCAAATAGTTCCCGGCGAACATAGCATGTCCGCGTTCGCCTCGGCGGGCGAACATATGCAATGTTCGATCCGCCCCCTATTCATCATCATTGAGTAAACTTTGAACCTGTACCTCACGGTCAGAATACACATTACAGCCAATCAGCAGCAGACCCTCCCTCCCAGACCCTCCCACCTCCCTCCCAGCATCCATTTTAGATTCATTTGGAAGCTGCATTCTTAGTGAGAGGAGGGACAGTGTAGCTGCTGCTGATTTAATAGGGAAATCGATAGCTAGGCTAGTGTATTCAGTGTCCACTACAGTCCTGAAGGACTCATCTGATCTCTGCTGTAAGGACAGCACCCCAAAAAGCCCTTTTTAGGGCTAGAACATCAGTCTGCTTTTTTTTCCCTGTGTAATCTAATTGCAGTTTCCTGCCTGCCAGCGTGTGTGTCAGGCTCACAGCGTATACTGTGCCCACTTGCCCAGTGCCACCACTCATATCTGGTGTAACAGTAGTGTACATTTTAAAAAAACAACACTTTTTTGACTGTGAAATAATAGCAGACAGCTGCCAGTACCCAAGATGGCCGCCAATAAGGCAGATGGGGAGGGTTAGAGAGCTGTTTTGGGGGGGATCAGGGAGGTTGGGGCTAAGGGGGGATGCTACACCACAGCATATGTAAATATGCTAAAAAAAAATAAAAAATTTAAAAACCTTTTATTTTAGTACTGCTAGTACTTAAGATGGCGGGGACAATTGTGGGGTGGGGGAGGGAAGGGAGCTGTTTGGGAGGGATCAGGGGGTCTGATGTGTCAGGTGGGAGGCTGATCTCTACACTAAAGCTAAAATTAACCCTGCAAGCTCCCTACAAACTACCTAATTAACCCCTTCACTGCTAGCCATAATACACGTGTGATGCGCAGCAGCATTTAGCGGCCATCTAATTACCAGAAAGCAACGCCAAAGTCATATATGTCTGCTATTTCTGAACAAAGGGGATCCCAGAGAAGCATTTACAACCATTTGTGCAGTAATTGCACAAGCTGTTTGTAAATAATTTTAGTGAGAAACCTAAAATTGCGAAAAATTTTTAGTTTTTTTTTAAATTTGATCACATTTGGCGGTGAAATGGTGGCATTAAATATACCAAAATGGGCCTAGATCAATACTTTGGGTTGTCTACTATACTACACTTAAGCTAAAATTAACTCTACAAGCTGCCTACATGCTCCCTAATTAACCCCTTCACTGCTGGGCATAAAACACGTGTGGTGCGCAGTGGCATTTAGCAGCCTTCTAATTACCAAAAAGCAACGCCAAAGCCATATAAGTCTGCTATAATGGCATGTCTGGCACACAGTGTTGGGGCAAGGGTCCATCTGACCACTGATACCTGGTCTGCAAAGCATGGTCAGGGCAGGTATATCACCTACACTGCGCACTGTGAAGCGGGCGTAACCCTTACACTACCTGATCGATACAACATCATACCTGATGTTTTAAAGCATGTTATTCCAAACAATTTAGGAATGTTCAATAATGAAAAAAACTGAAATTATAAGCAGTAGAATCAAACTGAAACAGCTGCCTGAAGTACCATTCTACCAAAACTACTTCTAAAGAAGATAAAACAACAAAATGGTAGAATATAGAAAAAAGATGCAAAAGAAGACCAAGTCATTACTTTGCAAATCTGATCAACAGAAGCTTCATTCTTAAAAAGCCCAGGAAGTAGAAACTTACCTAGTAGAATGAGCCGTAATCCTCCGAGACGGGAATCCACCCGACTCAAAATAAGCATGATGAATCAAAAGTTTAACCAAGATGCCAAATAAATGGCAGAAGCCTTTTGACCTTCCTAAAACCAGAAAAGATAACAAAATAGACTAGAAGTCTATCTGAAATCTGAATAGCTTCAACATAGGATTTCAAACTCTTACCATATCCAAAGAATGTAAGAATCTGACCAAAGAAGTTTTAGGAAAACAATAATTCCTCCCTAATGTTGTTAGAATTTACAGCTTTGGGTAAGAATTGAAATGAGGACAGCAAAAACCACCTTACCCTGATGAAAAAATCAGAAAAAGGAGATTCACAAGAAAAAACAGATAATTCAAAAACTGTTCTAGCTGAAGAGATGTCCAAAAAGAACAATACTTTCCATGAAAGTAATTAATGTCCAGAACAAGCATATGCTCAAATAGAAGAGCCTGAAAAGCCTTCAGAACCAAATTAAGACTTCAAGGAAGAGAAATTGGCTTAACGAAGGATTTGATATGAATCAAAACCTGAACAAAATGATGAATATCAGGAAGCAACACTGCCTTATTCTGATAAAAAAATCAGAAAAAGAATTTCACAAGAAAGAGCAGATAACTCAGAAATTCTTCTAGCAGAAGAGATAGCCAAAAGGAACAATACTTTACAAGAAAGTAATTTATGTTCAGAGAATGCATAGGGTCAAACGGAGGAGCCTAAAAAGCCCTCAGCACCAAATTGAGAAAAATACTAAGAAATGTAGGTCTTCCAAACTCAATAATAAATCTTTCTAAAGACAGATTTACGAGCCTGAAACACAGTATTAATCAATAAGTCAGAGAAACCTCTATGACTAAAAATCAAACGTTCAATCTCCATCCCTTCAAATTTAATGATTTGAGATCTTGATGGGAAAATAAGCCTTAAGAAAGAAGGTCTGGTCTTAACGGAAGTGTCCAAGGTTGGCAACTGGCCATCCGAATGAGATCCGAATACCAAAACCTGAGAGGCCATGTTGGAGCCACCAGCAGTACAAACAAACACTCCATTAGAATTTTGGAAAAAGAACTAGAGGCGGAAAGATGTAGGCAAAATGATAATCCCAAGGAAATATCAATGCATACACTACTTCCGCCTGAAGATCCCCGGACCGGAATAGGCCCCTGGGAAGTTCTTATTCAGATGAGATGCCAACAGATCTAATTCTGGAAACCCTTACATCTGAAAAACGAAAAACATATCTGGGTAAGAGAGACCATTCTCCCGGAAGTAAAGCTTGATTAACAGAGATAATCAGCTTCCCAAATGTCTATACCTGGGAAAAAAACACAGAATTTAGATAGGAGCTGGATTTAGCCCAAGCAAATATCTGAGATACTTTTGTCCCAGCCTAAGGACTGATAGTCCCACCCTGATGATTGACATACACCACAGTTGTGACATTGTCTGAAAAACACTAAACGTCTCTTCTTCAAAAGAAACTAACTGAAGAACTCTGAGAAGGCACAGAGTTCTAAAAATAACAAATGGTAATCTTGCCTCCTGAGATTTCCAAACCCCTTGTGCTGACAGAGATCCTCAGACAGCCTCCCAACCAAAAAGACTCACATCTGTAAAGATCATGGCCCAGGTTGAAAGAAACGAAGAAACCTGTAGAACTAAATGATGGTGATCTTAACCATCAAAACAAGATAGTTAAACATTAGGATCTGAAGATTTAGAATATAAAATCTTAGAATCCCTGCACCATTATCCAGCATAAAAAACTGGAAAGGCTTTCTATGAAAATGAGCAAGGGAATTGAATCCAACGCTGCAGTCATAAAACCTAAAACTTCCATGCATATATAGCAACTGAAGGAAATAATAGAGACTGAAGGTACCGACAGACGGAACCCAAAATTGTCACTTGTCTGTTTAGAGACAAAGACAGTGATCCAAACTATCTGGAAACCTAAAAAAGGTGACCCTTGTGTGAGGAATCAAGAGCTTTTGAAAAAAAGATCCTCTAACTATGTCCTGAAAGAACAAAGTTGAATCATATGAAATTCCACAGCCTCAGAAAATAATCTGAATGAAAACAGAAAATAAAGATATGCATCTATTGTATCTAATGAAAACAAATAATGCCATCACTGACCAACAAAAGGCAGAATAGACCATATAAATACCAATCTAAAAGATGATACATTTATATAACAAAAATATTTTCTATCTTTGGAACAAATGAACAGTTTTGAATAAAATCCCAAAACCCAGTTCCTAAAAATGGAACTGGAAGAAATACCCCAGAAGATTCCAGGTCTGAGCAGCACTTGAGCCCCAATGGGTGATCAGCCACACTTCAACATCATCCCAAAATATATAGGACCGAAACACACTAAACAAAAGTGTTAGCCTTACTGGAATAGCTGGAATATCATAGAGAAAACAGACTTCTCACAGACGGTTTTACTCTGAACTTTATTCTGTATCCAAAATCAAAGAAATTTGCAAAACAACAAATTTCAAAAAAAAATCTTAACCTGCCCCTTACCAGCAAAGCTGGAATACAGTACATACATTGCAATTTTAGGGAGCTGATTTGAACTAAAATATTTCCAATTAAAAACATGTTACTTGGGAATTTGTTCCTTAATAAGAACAACCAAACTAATATAAGCTTAAAGTTTTAGTCTTGGAACTCAATCTTGAAGCCCAGAGTAACAGTTAAGAATTGAATCCAATTATAAACCAAATAATCGATTATCTTAGAAAAAAGAAATATGGATTTTTAGAAATCACTAAATTCTTCTAGCTAAAACAGCTAAAGACATAGATTAAACCTCATTTGCAAAAATATTCAATAAAATGAAGACACAAATGAAAAATATTAGCATGATAACCCAGTTAAAGAACCAGTCAACACACTGGACTTGCATAATCAACAAATGCAAAACAACAAGACAAATGCAACAGCACCTAGTCTAGTAGATTTTGTCCTTAACAATGCTAAAATAAATCATAATCTGTTTAAAGTAAACAGAAAAAATGAAGCAATTGCAACATCATTCAAATAAATCACAGGTCCAAGAAAAGTACCTGAAAATAAATCATTTTCCTTAAATAAGATACAACCATCTAAAGGAAAATAAATACTATTTTGATATAGAAACAATAGCATAATTAGCAGGAGTAGAGATAGGCCCATTAAATTGGAGAACCTTGAAAATTGAATTTAACTGCCGGCAAAGAATATAGTTTAAAACCTTTGAAGAAGGAATAAAAGAAAAATTCTCAGCCTATTCCATTCCCTAGTATGAGGAACTGGAAAAAAACCTCTGAAAATACAGAAGAATAAATAAGCAGAAATAAAATGTTGAAAAAAGGGTGTGTGTACAAGCGCTAAGGTAATCCCCAAGCTGTATCCAAACAGAGATCCTAACCAACCTCCAAAAAATATGCACAAGTAGTAAGAAGTGAATACAGCGCCAACAAGAGGCCAAGGGATAAATATACTCACAGAGAGATAAAAGAAGATTATTTAATGAACCATGTTAAAAAGCATCAGTAATAAAAGACTATATATAAAAAATGTAAAAAGCACATATAAATAAAATTACAAATACAGGAATATCTTACAGAAGCGGCTCAAAGGGCCAAAGCTGATAATTACAATAAAAACAGAGGTAATAACAGGTGATCAGTGTGAGTGGTACACCAGAATAAGAGTGTATACTAATAGAACAGGATTAGCCTAAGTACAACTGTAGCAAGTGCATCAAGCAAAAAACTAATAAACAATAATACAAACAATAGTGTTCAAAATTAGTGTTACAAAAATAGTGTTACAAAAAATAAAAAAATGCACTGCAGTGCAAAAAAAGGGGGGTAGCAAATAATTGTATAGATACAATCAAATAGTGAGTGAGTGCAAATGGATATAAAAATGCTAGCTACTTAATCCAGTGAGGTTAAGATATAATTAAACAAAATACACAATATGCAATAACATAAAAAATAAAATACACAATATGCAATAACATAAAAAATAAAATATAAAATATAATCCAAAAAAGTATTCAAAAAGTTGATCAACAAATGTTAGTGAAGAACAAAAATAAGTCAATCAAAACAAAAAAATGGAAAAAATGGGTGATGAAAAGCAAGGTGAAAGTGAGGAAATTGATTCCTTCCAATGTTAGTTACTTTAACAGATCCAAATTCCTGAGTGTGGTTGCTGAAGTAGCTGATTGGATCAACCACACTCAGGAATTTGGATCTGTTAAAGTAACTAACATTGGAAGGAATCAATTTCCTCACTTTCACCTTGCTTTTCATCACCCATTTTTTCCATTTTTTTGTTTTGATTGACTTATTTTTGTTCTTCACTAACATTTGTTGATCAACTTTTTGAATACTTTTTTGGATTATATTTTATATTTTATTTTTTATGTTATTGCATATTGTGTATTTTATTTTTTATGTTATTGCATATTGTGTATTTTGTTTAATTATATCTTAACCTCACTGGATTAAGTAGCTAGCATTTTTATATCCATTTGCACTCACTCACTATTTGATTGTATCTATACAATTATTTGCTACCCCCCTTTTTTTGCACTGCAGTGCATTTTTTTATTTTTTGTAACACTATTTTTGTAACACTAATTTTGAACACTATTGTTTGTATTATTGTTTATTAGTTTTTTGCTTGATGCACTTGCTACAGTTGTACTTAGGCTAATCCTGTTCTATTAGTATACACTCTTATTCTGGTGTACCACTCACACTGATCACCTGTTATTACCTCTGTTTTTATTGTAATTATCAGCTTTGGCCCTTTGAGCCGCTTCTGTAAGATATTCCTGTATTTGTAATTTTATTTATATGTGCTTTTTACATTTTTTATATATAGTCTTTTATTACTGATGCTTTTTAACATGGTTCATTAAATAATCTTCTTTTATCTCTCTGTGAGTATATTTATGCCTTGGCCTCTTGTTGGCGCTGTATTCACTTCTTACTACTTGTGCAGAAATAAAATGTTAGTTAGTCTTGAAAAAGAACTAATTACCTTAATATCCAAAATAATCAACACCCTTTCAACAAAGAACAAATGTACTTTGATAAAAAAAAATAAAAAAGTAGATTTGTTAGTGTCAATATCTGATGAGGAAAATTCTGAATGAGAAAAAACATCATCAGAGAAGGATAAATCATTATGTTGTTGGTCATTTGAAACTTCAATAATTAAAAAATAAGTTTGAAAAAGACCTAAAAATTTTATTAGAAGGCACGATGTCAGACAAAGCCTTTAAAATAGAATCAGAAAAATATTCTTATAAATCTTCTAAATAATTCTTGTACATAAGATGTAAAAAGAATAGCAAATATATAAAGCATAAATATGTAAAAGTTTATCATGATAACTTATTACAAACCATAGCTAAAGAAAAACATTCATAACATTTAAAATAAATGAACTTAGCTTTGATAGGACTGAACTCAGTCAACAGGAATCCCTTAGAACATTTTTGAAACAGGAACAGTGAAATCTTGCAATATGTAATAGAAAAAAACAATATTTAAAGCAAAATTATCAAATTCCTTAAATGACAGTTTCAGGAATGGGAAAATAATGCAAAATAATAAGCTTCTAAAAACCAGAAGCAATAAAAAAAAGTGAGGTTTAAATAATGTGAGAAAAAAATGGAACAAAAATACGCCCATATTTTTTGGCGCCAAATATGACACCCACATTATTGGCGCCAAGTATGACGCCACATCCTCTGACGCCGAAACCGACGACCACATCTTTTGGCGGGAAAAAAATGTCTGAATACACATGCGCCAAAAATGACGTTACAGAATACAACTTCCGGCGTCAACTACGGCGCCGGAAATGACAAAAAATTTTGCGCCAAAAAAGTCAGCGCCAAGAATGACGCATTAAAAAGAAACATTTTCTGCCCCCGCGAGCCTAACAGCACGCAGGGAAAATGGTCAATTGAAAATTTTCAAGGTAAATAAATTGAATTAAAATGCATTTTCCCAAATAATGAAACTGACAGTCTGAATTATAAAGGAATACTGATTATCCTGAATCATGGCAAATATAAGTTTAAAGACATATATTTAGAACTTTACATATAAAGTGCCCAACCATAGCTTAGAGTGTCACAAAAAATAAGATTTACTTACCCCAGGACACTCATCTACATATAGTAGATAGCCAAACCAGTACTGAAACGAGAATCAGTAGAGGTAATGGTATATAAGAGTATATCGTCGATCTGAAAAGGGAGGTAGGAGAAGAAATCTCTACGACCGATAACAGAGAACCTATGAAATAGATCCCCTAGAGGTAGACCATTGTATTCAAATAGGCAATACTCTCTTCACATCCCTCTGACATTCGCTGCACTCTGAGAGGAAAACCGGGCTTCAACCTGTTGCGAAGCGCATATCAATGTAGAATCTAGCACAAACTTACTTCACCACCTCCACCGGAGGCAAAGTTTGTAAAACTGAATTGTGGGTGTGGTGAGGGGTGTATTTATAGGCATTTTGAGGTTTGGGAAACTTTGCCCCTCCTGGTAGGAATGTATATCCCATACGTCACTAGCTCATGGACTCTTGCTAATTACATGAAAGAAAAAGGGTTTACGAAGTTTACGTAAGTTGTTTTGCGGTAAGGCCAAAGAAGTGTGCGGTGCCCCTAAACCTGCAAGACTCGTAATAGCAGCGGTAATGAAAAAGCAGCGTTAGAACCTGTTAACGCAGCTTTTTCGGCCTAACGCACAACTCGTAATCTAGCCGTATGTTTCTTACAACACCCACAAAGCACAAACTTACTCAAACATACATACAAACTCACGTTTTTTCTGACAAACACACACAAACTGATACAAACACACATGAAGAAACTCACACTCTTTCTGACACACACACACAAGCACTCTTGCTCATACACACAGAAACACACTCTTGCTCACACATACAGGAAGAAACACATATTCTTGCACACACACAGGAACAAACACACACTCTTGCTCACACATACAGGAACAAACACATACTCTTGCTCTCTCACACACACACACAGGAACAAACACACACTCAGGAACAAACACACACTTGTTCAAACAGGAACAAACACACACTTGCTCACACACATGGGAACAAACACACACTCTTGCTCACACATACAAACACACACAGGAACAAACACACAATATTGCTCACACACAGGAACAAACACACACTCTTGCTCACACACACAGTTTTGCTCACACACACTTACACACACAGGAACAAACACACTCTTGTTCACACATACAAACACACACAGGAACATACACACAATCTTGCTCACACACAGGAACAAACACACACTATTGCTCACACAAACACACACAGGAAAAAACACACAATCTTGCTCACACACACACACACAGGAACAAAAACACACACGCATACATCCACTGGCCCTAATAATATAATCTACAGTGGCCAGGAGCAATTGCCATGTGCTTGCAAATTATGGGAGGGAGAGGGGCAAGCGCCCCCACCCCCATGCCAGATGCTCATGTAGTTATGTTATATTGTTGTTTACATATAACTGTTTAATATCTGCAAAGGGGATAATACATTTAGATGTAGAGCAGCTATGCACTTTCACTGACCTACCTGAACAAATCTGGTGAGCCAATGACAAGAGACATATGTGCAACTGACCACCAGCTAGCTCCTAGTAGTGCATTTCTGTCTCTCAGCTCACTTAGGTATGCTTTTCAACAAAGGAAGTACATTTGATAGTAAAAGTAAAGTCTTTTAAAATTGAATGTTCTGAAAATTGAGTTTCATGTCCCTTTTAACTTATTCTCAGCCAGGGTACTCCTGACGCACTGGTCTGTTAATGTGAAGGTTAGGGTGAGTGGATCTGGATATGCAGCAATAGATGTACAGGAAACCAAAAGTCTTTTAAGAAGTTTTAATAAAGCAAGAGAAACAAAAAACAAGGGTAAAACAAGAGCAGAGCACAGGAACAGGCCAAAGGTCAGGTACGGTGAGATCAGACCAGCAACTAGGTACCAAGGGGGAAAGCAGGAGCAATATCCAGCAGGTATAGGTGGACAGGCTGGCACAGGATACCAGATAGATGCAGTAGTAACAACAGGATTCAGGCAAGCTGCCACTGGTATAGTAAGCACAGGAGACTCAGCAGCGGGATACAGGAGACTCAGAAAGCACAGGATACCCAGTGTGTACTGTTGGTGAGGTTGTCATGGCATATCGGGTGGGTGCATTGGATACAGCAGGAATTAGGTAAGCTCCCACTGGTACAGCAGGATACAGGAGGCACAGGATACCCAGCAGTTAATGTTGGTGAGACAGTCATGGGATACCAGGTGAGTGCAGCAGGTACAGCAGGATAAAGGTAAATGGCCACTGGTACAGAAGGATACAGGAGACTCAGCAGGCTGTCACTGGATACCAGGTGAGTGTAGCTGGTACAGTGGGATACAAATAAGCAGCCACTGGTACAGAAGGATACAGGAGACTCAGCAGGCTGTCACGGGATACTAAGTGAGTGCAGCAGGTAAAGCAGTATACCCAGCAGAAACTATTGGTGAGATAGTCACGATATACCAGGTGAGTGCAGTAGGTACAGCAGGATACAGGTAAGCTGCCACTGGTACAGAAGGATACAGGAGACTCAGCAGGCTGTCATGTGATACCAGGTGAGTGGAGCAGGTACAGCAGGATACAGGAGACTCAGCAGGATGTCACAGGATACTAAGATAACTAAGAAAAGGAACAGATGGGCAGGTAAGCACAAGGTAAGCTCCTTAATAACTCAGCCCAGAGTGATGGGCTGAGTAAGGTAATATAAGAATTCCCACACCTGTGGCCACATAGGTGGGAGTTCCTGTAATTAGTTGTTGCCCCTTTAAATTAGAGCAGCGTGTGACACAGTGCGCCTAAGAAGAGCAACACCAGAAGACACACCTCTGTGTTCCTCTTCGTGGAGGCAGGAGCCTGTTGTGGGATTAGGTAAATTTCTGACACTTAATGGTGGCTAAGAAGTGGAACTGAAGAACCCTTAGAGCAGAGCTGCCTAAACTATGCCCAGGAGCCATACCTGACCTGCCAGATGTTTGTTTTCTGCTCAGTGATGCTGAGTACCACACAGACAATAAGTAATTAGTTGTGTTTTTGTACCACCCTTAGTGAATGTAACTGTATATAGTACTGATATTTACAGATAGCAGCTTGCTATGTAGTTAACTAAAATAATGATTATAATCTAATTTTATATTGGATCATTTTCTCTAGCATAGCATGTGTCCTAATCCTACCATTAGTGACTGACCCTAAAACCACTAGCATAGCTCCCAGAACTTTTGTGAAGGTACTTGGAACGGAATCCAACTTGAAAGGTAGA
Organism: Bombina bombina; assembly: GCF_027579735.1. Lineage (NCBI taxonomy): Eukaryota > Metazoa > Chordata > Amphibia > Anura > Bombinatoridae > Bombina > Bombina bombina. The sequence continues at coordinate 967,369,466 of NC_069500.1, read as the reverse complement.
GCCACAAACTGGATTTTTTTGTCTAGGAAGGTAATCCTTAGCTACCAAAAATCATCTTTTTTTTCTAGAGAAATACAAGAAGGTGTCTTTCAAGTCTAAGGTGGTAATTAATTGAAACTCTTGTACCAAGTGTAAGATGGTCCAAATCACCTCCATCTTTAATGTGGTTACCCAAATTAATTTTAAGAACTTGAGATCTAGAATGGGTCAGTAAGTTCCCTCCTTATTCGGAAATATAAACAGATTTGAATTAAACCCTTGGCTTCTTTCCAACTCTGGAATGGGAATGATCACTCCCAAGTTTTTCAGGTCTTGTTAACATTGGAAAAATGCTAGTGCCTTTGACTGAAGTTTGGGTAGATGTGACAGGAAGAACCTTTCCCAAGGAGGCCTGGACCAAAGCCCTATTTTGTATCCCTGAGATACAATGTTGAGTAGCCAGGGATCTTGTGCTCTATCTGCCCCCTACCAAAGCTGAGCATGGATTAAGGGTCACACCTTCATTCAGATTTTGAATTGGAACTCACAGAGTAATGAAAACTTCTTGTAGCAAAGTGTGCAGATAATCCATCTTAAATATGTGCTCTCAGATTCCAGGTCCAATGAAGGATCCTGACTATCTAACAGTATCTCACCTTATGAAGTATCTGAATCTTACACATCAGAATCCTTAAGCAGAGTTACCATTGTACTGCTTCTGTGAGATATACCAGTAGAACTGAAACCAACTGATGTATCGCCCTCTGCAAGCAAACACTTTGTTTGCTCTGGGGAAGCATAGATGTCAACACTTCCCAAATAGCAGAGTGCAAATATTCCTTAAAATCAGGAAAAGCATCTAAGTAACCTCCCTGGGACCTATCCTACACTATAATGGTCTCTCAGTCAGCACCCCTATAACACAAACAGTTTACCAAGGCAAAAATTGACCTCTACACAAAGAATGTAAAGAGATAATACCCAGGACTGACTCTAAGCTATGAAGTGTCTTAAACCTGTCAGAGGGAAAAACTCCCTTGCCCTTAAGCTAGGTGTAAAATAACAATATACTGTACAATGTACATACCAATAGCATGTGGTCTATGTGAATGCTCCTCATCCCCTACCTGTTAGAACTTGCTCCACCTATCTTACCCAGCTGCAGTAAACCTGCATCCAGCACATTAGCCCATCCTGGTTAGATCTGAAGCAGGAGTACATCGAAAGGCCAACAGTAGGAGGCTGAAGGATGATTCCCAGTAACACCTGAGGCAGGTGAGTGACAAACTCCCAAGGGAGAATTACTATCACTGCCAGTTTACTCTGGTACATCCAATTGTTCTATTCCCAGTGCTCTGAAGGGTATAATGTGTCTCACATAGGTCTGAGAACCCCTGAAGAGCACTACAGATTTTACCTTCTCCTATGGAGGTAAATAAGACTGAGGTGTACTGGGAAGTGTGAGGGATTAAAGGTTCCTGGTATGTTGGGTATTTTTTGCCTCCTCCATATGGACTGAAGTTTAATTCAACATGTGATGGCTTGTGGGGTCTCACCACCTTATGAAAGAAAAAGTGATTAACCCAAAAGAGATGGTAAATAAAAATATCTTACCTCTTCCTCCATTCCAAGGGTTTGATGGACATTTCTATTTAAAGCATCTAGGGAAGCTCAAGACCTGTTTAGAAAATATTACAAAAAAACTTACAAAATTAGTTTAGCAAATTATAAAACATATCTTAATGCAAAAAAACACATACACACACACACACACACACAAACAAAACAGTTTAGCCCAAAAGAGATGGTAAATAAAATAGCTTACCTCTTTCTGCATTCTGACGGTTTAAAGAACAGTTCTATTTAAAACCTCTTGGGAAGCTTGAGGCCTGTTTTAAAAAACACACACAGTTGGTTTACAAAAATATAAAACATATCTAAAAGCTTTTATCAAAAAATACAAATTTAAAAACGGTTTAACCAAAAAGAGATGGTGAAACAAATAACTTACCTCTTCCTTCATTCCAAGGGTTTGATGAATAGTTCTATCTTCAACTTCTTGTGAAGCTCGAGACCTGTTTATAAAATATTTAAAAAATATATAAAAAGTTAGTTTAGCTAAATATACAACATATCGAAATACCTTTATCAAAAAACACAAATGTAAGATAGTTTAACCAAAAATAGAAGGTAAGTAAAATAACTTACCTCTTCCTCCATTCTACAGGTTTGATGAACAGTTTTATCTTAAACTTCTTGTGAAGCTCAAGACCTGTTTATAAAATGTAAAAAAAAAAAATACAAAGTTAGTTTAGCTAAATATAATACATATCTAAATGCTTTTATAAAAAAACACAAATGTAAGATAGTTTAACCAAAAATAGAAGGTAAGTAAAATAACTTACCTCTTCCTCCATTCCACGGGTTTGATGAACAGTTCTATCTTAAACTTCTTGTGAAGTTTGAGACCTGTTAAAATATTTAAAAAAACATACAAAGTTAGTTTGACTAAATATAAATCATATCTAGTTTCTTTTATCAAAAACAGTTCAACCCAAAAGAGATGGTAAATAAAATAAATGACCTCTTCCTCCATTCCAAGAGTTTGAAGAACAGTTCTATTTAAAACTTCTTGGGAAGCTCGAGTAAAGAGACCTGTTTTAAAGTATTGAAACAAACAAAGATATGTATATATATATATATATATATATATATATATATATATATATATATATATATATATATATATATATATATATAAATGTCTCAAGCTAATGAAAGTATATAACTGTTGTTGTTTTAAAAGATGGATAATCCCTTAATGACCAATTCCCCAGTTTTGCATAACCAACACAGTTATAATTATACATGTTTTACTTCTGTAATTACCTTGTATCTAAGCCTCAGCAGACTGCCCCTTTATTTCAGTTCTTTTGACAGACTTACAGTTTAGCCAATCAGAACTGTCTCCATGGTAAATTCACGTGCATGAGCTCAATGTTATCTATATGAAACACGTGAACTAATGCCCTCTAGTGGTGAAAAACTATCAAAATGCATTTAGATTAGAGGCGGCCTTCAAGGTCTAAGAAATTAGCATATGAACCTCCTAGGTTTAGCTTTCAACTAAGAATACAGAGAGAACAAAGCAAAATTGGTGATAAAAGTAATTGGAAAGTTGTTTAAAATTACATGCCCTATTTGAAACATGAAAGTTTTTTTTGGACTTGACTGTCCCTTTAAGGGTACATGTAAAAATAATTATATTTAAAAATTAAATGCATTCATGCACATTTCAATTTAGACCTTTCTATCCCTTTAAGGGTTCAGGTAAAACAGGATTTAAAAGTAATAACAAAAAAAATGATAAAAGTTAAATCAAATAAGGAGGTATAATATTCAACAAAAATCAAATACAAAAACAAAAAAAAACACAGCTAGATACAATATAAATGACAAATTTAAATGAAGGACACACATCAAACTTTAATCTATCTAATTGTATTGATATAAATTCTATAAAATCACTTACAGATTATTACAGAACCCAAAGACAGACCAAACAGCGTGACAATCCCCTTTCCTCTCTCCCCCCTACAAGCTCTTTACCATTCCAGTTCCCCTCAGAGAATGAGGGGGAAGTGCCACTCTGTTTGGCTTTCATTTGGGTCCTGTAGAGGTTTAGACCACTCTCCTAAATGCTTTAATTAAAAAACACAATTTTAAAAGGGTTTTTACCTAAAATAGGTGGTAAATAAAATAACTTACCTCCTTCCTCCATCCCGAGGGTTTGATGAACAGTTCTATTTAAAACTTCTTGGGAAGCACGAGTAAAGAGACCTGTTTAAAGTATATTAATACATACAAAGTTATTTTGCAAAAATATAAAACATAAAAAAGAGGGTGAAAAATATTGCTACATGATTAGTGTCCTCTCAGGATCACTACAGATTTATACCAAAGTCAATAATTTGTATCAAACATGACTTTTCAGGTTTCTATCATTTTGATTCCAAAAGATGAACTTAATAAAAAAAAAAAAATCTCCTCATGTTTGAAAATAATGAAGTTATTTTCTTTAAGATCTCTTTAGTAAGTTAAAAAAGGACACTATTTTTAATATAGAATAACATATGGGGGTAGCTTAAAACAATAAGGTAACAAAATTATAGATTTAAAAATGCTAAATGTGCAGAATTATGTACCATTAACCTAGCGACATATGAAGATTTGAAGATTTAGCCCCCCCAAACCGTACTCACTCTTACCTTCCTCGCCAGACTCCACTGCTCTTCAGGTTTCTTCAACAGAACATCACAGGCGTGCTGTTTAATCACAGTGCACCAGGTCGTGCCATTGAACTACATGTATCGTGCTTCTGTGCTGGGTAAAGCAGCCAAAACTTTTACCCAGGGTGAGAGCACACTACATGTAGTTCAACAAGACGACCGATTGCGCTGTAATTAGGAACCTTGCTGTTGAAGAAACCAGAAGAGCAGAAGAGGCTGACGAGGAAGGTAAGGGTGAGTGTCGCTTGGTGGGGGGTCAAATCTAAGTATGAGTTTGGGGATTTAAATCTTTAAAATCATTTCCACTATCCACATAATTATGTAACATTAATTTGAACATTGTCTGGTCCTTTGATATAGAAAACACACATTAAAACATTAATAATTCCACTGCTATATTTTCCTTAAGATTATCTGCTTTTTCCAAAAAAACAAAAAGGTGTGACAATCACTTCCTCTCTCACCCTGACACAATTTCACCACTAATCCAATACTCCATAGAAGAAGAGGGGATGTGTCACTCTGCAGTGCTTGGTGTACTTTTCAGTCCTTCTAATAACAACATTAAACTGTTATTCTAATATTAAAACCATTAATGAAAAGCACTGGTTGAAAAATGTATTAAACTAAATCCCCTTCCCTCTTCCAGCTCCACAAACTCTGTAACATTTTAGTTCCCTAAAGAGAATATCACTCTGCTTGGCTTCCATTTAGGTCCTCTAGAGGTGTATACAAAAGACAACAGCACCAATTTTTCACAGCAAAGTTATGTGTTTATTGGGACATAACCAACAGAGTACTCTGTTTATTATGTTCCAATAAACACATAACTTTGCTGTCAAGAATTGGTGCTGCTGTCTTTTGTATACTGACTATTCTTGGGTGAATGCAGGACCCTGCAGTGTGCACCTACTTAAGCACATTGGTGCTGGACACTCTGTTTGTTGTGATTACTACTACCTCTAGAGGTGTAGGCAGCTCTCCAAAAGCAAATACTTTTATCAAAAACACAAAAGAGGTGGTAATTAAAACAGCTTACCTCTTACTCCATTCCGATGGTTTGATTGACAGTTCTATTAAAAACTTCTTGGGAAGCTCAATTAAAGAGACCTGTTTATATAAAAATTAAAACATACAAAGTTAGTATGCAAACATATACTAGCTAAAAAAAGGAGGCTAAGGATATTTTCTACATGATTAGTAAGCTATCAGGATCATTACAGCTTTAAACCAATATAAAAATATTTTAAAAAGTACTTATAAAATTTGTATAATTTTGATTTCAAAGGAGGAGTTAAAAAAAATTATGCTTACCTGATCAATTAATTTCTTTCATGGTGGTGAGATTCCATGAGAAATCACATGTGGGATTATACTCCAGTCCACTAGGAGGAGGCAAAAAATACTCAACATACCAAGAGCTTTTAATCCCATCCATTTCACTGACTACCTCAGTCAAACATATGGCCAAGGAAGGAAAGGAAGTGCAAACATAAAAATGTGGGGGGGCGGGGGGGGGGGGTCTTGTGGACTCTTATCGCCACGAAAGAAATTAACTTATTAGGTAAGTATAAATTTTGTTTTCTTTCATTAAGTGTTGAAAGTCCACGAGACATCACATCTGTGATCTAATACTCAAGCTGTGAAGTTCATGAGATAACCGTTAAAGCATGGGACATGAATTTAAGACACAAAAACTAATGACCAGATACTGCTGCCTGGAGAACTTTCCTGTTAAAAACATAAGAGACAAAATACATCAAAATGATGAAATGTAGTAAAATTATGTAACAATCAAATAGATGTCTTGCAAATTTGTTCCACAGTTACTTAATCCCTAAAGGCCCTAGAAGTAGAAATATCTCTCACTACCAGCCTCACTAATAATTTGCTTTAGCCAAGAAGCAAGTGTAATTGCTTAAGCTTTCTGACCCTTATGAGATTCATAAAAAATGGACAAATAAGGAAGACGTTTGTAAAACAATTTTTAGTGGCCCCTAAAGACAGTTTTTTGTATTTTTTATCAGTTTCTATTTAGAAAATTATCATGCCTAGGCTCAATGCACCAGCTTAGTTGCTGTTTACTCTGTGTCTGTTCTAATGTAGCTTGTCCCTGTGTAATTCCAGTCCTGCCTGATTTCCTCTGCCTGAGTTCTACTCTCCACATGTACCCTGCTGATTTTTTTTGTTTATTCTGCCTTATTTATCCTGGACAGCGTAATATTGTATATTCTAAACCCTGCAACATATCTCAGTTCCCAAAGTACCATTATTGGGATCACCCAGTCATTTGCTACAAGTACATTATATACCCTAATCCTGCATCATAACTCAGTTACCAGACAAGTATTAATGTGATTACTCAGCCATCTGCTACAACTGTATTGTATACCCAGACCCTGCAATATAACTCAGTTAACAGACAAGTATTATTGTAATTATCCAGTCATCTGCTAAAACTGTATACAACTGTATTGTATACCCTGACCCAACAACATAACTCAGTTACCAGACAAATATTACTGCAATTATCTAGTCATCTGCTACAACTGTATTATACGTTGACCCTTAGTGATGTCGCAAATAGTTCACTGGCGAATAGTTCCCGGCGAACATAGCATGTCCGCGTTCGCCTCGGCGGGCGAACATATGCAATGTTCGATCCGCCCCCTATTCATCATCATTGAGTAAACTTTGAACCTGTACCTCACGGTCAGAATACACATTACAGCCAATCAGCAGCAGACCCTCCCTCCCAGACCCTCCCACCTCCCTCCCAGCATCCATTTTAGATTCATTTGGAAGCTGCATTCTTAGTGAGAGGAGGGACAGTGTAGCTGCTGCTGATTTAATAGGGAAATCGATAGCTAGGCTAGTGTATTCAGTGTCCACTACAGTCCTGAAGGACTCATCTGATCTCTGCTGTAAGGACAGCACCCCAAAAAGCCCTTTTTAGGGCTAGAACATCAGTCTGCTTTTTTTTCCCTGTGTAATCTAATTGCAGTTTCCTGCCTGCCAGCGTGTGTGTCAGGCTCACAGCGTATACTGTGCCCACTTGCCCAGTGCCACCACTCATATCTGGTGTAACAGTAGTGTACATTTTAAAAAAACAACACTTTTTTGACTGTGAAATAATAGCAGACAGCTGCCAGTACCCAAGATGGCCGCCAATAAGGCAGATGGGGAGGGTTAGAGAGCTGTTTTGGGGGGGATCAGGGAGGTTGGGGCTAAGGGGGGATGCTACACCACAGCATATGTAAATATGCTAAAAAAAAATAAAAAATTTAAAAACCTTTTATTTTAGTACTGCTAGTACTTAAGATGGCGGGGACAATTGTGGGGTGGGGGAGGGAAGGGAGCTGTTTGGGAGGGATCAGGGGGTCTGATGTGTCAGGTGGGAGGCTGATCTCTACACTAAAGCTAAAATTAACCCTGCAAGCTCCCTACAAACTACCTAATTAACCCCTTCACTGCTAGCCATAATACACGTGTGATGCGCAGCAGCATTTAGCGGCCATCTAATTACCAGAAAGCAACGCCAAAGTCATATATGTCTGCTATTTCTGAACAAAGGGGATCCCAGAGAAGCATTTACAACCATTTGTGCCATAATTGCACAAGCTGTTTGTAAATAATTTTAGTGAGAAACCTAAAATTGCGAAAAAATTTTAGTTTTTTTTTAAATTTGATCACATTTGGCGGTGAAATGGTGGCATTAAATATACCAAAATGGGCCTAGATCAATACTTTGGGTTGTCTACTATACTACACTTAAGCTAAAATTAACTCTACAAGCTGCCTACATGCTCCCTAATTAACCCCTTCACTGCTGGGCATAAAACACGTGTGGTGCGCAGTGGCATTTAGCAGCCTTCTAATTACCAAAAAGCAACGCCAAAGCCATATAAGTCTGCTATAATGGCATGTCTGGCACACAGTGTTGGGGCAAGGGTCCATCTGACCACTGATACCTGGTCTGCAAAGCATGGTCAGGGCAGGTATATCACCTACACTGCGCACTGTGAAGCGGGCGTAACCCTTACACTACCTGATCGATACAACATCATACCTGATATTTTAAAGCATGTTATTCCAAACAATTTAGGAATGTTAGGTGATTTATGCCCTTTATGGATTAAAACCAGACTCTGCATCAACTATGTAATTTTCCATGGGAGTTTTGCCATGGATCCCCCTCCGGCATGCCACAGTCCAGGTGTTAGTGCCCTTGAAACAACTTTTCCATCACTATTGTGGCCAGAAAGAGTCCTTGTGGGTTTTAAAATTTGCCTGCCTATTGAAGTCTATGGTGGTTCGCCCGGTTCGCCAGTTCGCGAACTTTTGCGGAAGTTCGCGTCTGCCGTTCGCGAACCCAAATTTTTAGGTTCGCAACATCACTATTGACCCTGCAACATATCTCAGCTACCAGATTTCTATTACTGTGATTGCCCAGTCACTACTACTGCTGTATTGGATACTCTGAACCCAGTAACATATTTCAGCTTTCCAAGGAAAATCTTACTTTCGGTTTCCAGGCCTTATGATAAATCTTCCTAGACAAAGGATTCCTACCTTTAAGAAGAGTGTCAATGGCTGAATCAGAAATACCTCAAGAACAGGCGTAGAAATACATGCGTACAGTCCGGGTTTGAATAAAATCTGTATTTACAAACCATATCCGACGTCCAAGATTTTAGCCACCAGGCTCTTCTAATTAAACGGCCAAGCTGCATTTTTCACAACAGCATCACAAAAGAAAGTAATGGTAATTTTAATCTTCTACGGACGATCCTACATTTTATACAGTTAAATCTTCACAGAGACCATCTCTGATAAAGAGTCACATTATAAAGTTATAGCATCTGCTACTCAAACGCCACAAACTGCTGATCTGAAGACAAAAAAAAAACAGCCTGCTGAAAAGCTTTTCTGTGATAAGCTACTAATGTCCTATCCATTGTCCGAGCAAGTGTGATGTGATCACTGACTCAAGAGCTGATACCTGTTTGTGAGCAAAAGCTCCTCTGTGACATCACAGGCTCCATGGTAACTCACCACCTCTAACCACAGACAATAAGGCAGAGGTGAACTGTCAATCAAGAGGTTACCTCTTAGCCAATATGGAACAAGTCTTATAAATATGTCCTTGAATGAAGTGCTGTATTCTAATGGAATAGTAGTTTGCTTAGCTAAAGTGATTCTGTCCCTTTAAAAAGGAACATGAAAGGCAAAATTAAACCTTCCTGGATCAGATATGCAATTTTAATTCTATTGAGAAATGTGTTTTGTTCTTTTGGTATCCTTTGTTGAAAAGCATACCTAGGTAGGCACTGCAGCAATGCGTTACTGGGTAATGCTAGCAGGTGATTGGTAGGCACCGCAGCAATTTGTTACTGGGTGCTGCTAGCAGGTGATTGGTAGCTACACACATGACTCTCCCTGTAAACTAAAGCATAATACTTAGAACAATTGAAAATTAACATTTCAGTGTTTATCTCTTCTACCCCCTACTTGGAGGCCTATTTATCAAGCCGTCAACCGCAAATACGCTGGAATTCCGCAGCGTAATTGTGGCAAGCCTGATTCCCCTTATTTATCAAAGCCTACAGGCCGGCAAAAGTAGAAATCTGTGACGTAACATACGACCCGCGGTCTCAGTCCGACACAGATCGATGCTTACGTCACTACAGATGTTCCGAATGCTTAGATTTTTTTAGTTAGGTTTTTATTTGGGGGGGGGTTGGTTGTGTGGGTGGTGGCTTTTACTGTTGAGGAGGTATTTCTATTTTTTATTTACAGGTAAAAGAGCTGATTTCTTTGGGGCAATGCCCCGCAAAAGGCCCTTTTAAGGGCTATTTGTAGTTTATTGTAGGCTAGGTTTTTTTTATTTTGGTGGGACTTTTTTTATTTTCATAGGGCCCTTAGATTAGGTGGAATTAGTTTAAATCTTTGATAATTTCTTTTTTATTTTGTGTAACTTAGTGTTTATTTTTTTTTGTAACTTATTGTTTGTTATTTTTTGTAACTTAGTTGTTAGTTTTTTGTAACTTTGACATTTTTTATGGTAATTTAAATTATTTGAGTAGGGTTAGGTTTTTAAATATATAATATAGTTAATTTAATGTGTAGTTTAATGTAGTTTTGGTATAACAGTTAGGGTAGATTAATTATTAGTTATAACTATTTAATAACTATTCTACCTATTTAAAATAAATACAAACTTGCCTGTAAAATAAAAATAAACCCTATGATAGCTACAATGTAACTATTAGTTATATTGTAGCTAGCTTAGGGTTTATTTTATAGGTAAGTATTTAGTTTTAAATAGGAATAATTTAGTTAATGATAGGAATATTTATTTAGATGTATTTTAACTTAATATTTAAGTTAGGGGGTATTAGGGTTAGGGTTAGACTTAAGTTTAAGGGTTAATAAATTCAATATAGTGTCGGTGACGTTGGGGGCGGCAGATCAGGGGTTAATAAATGTAGGTAGGTGGCGGCGGTGTAGGGGGCAGATTAGGGGTTAATAAATATAATGTAGGTGGCGGTGGTGTAGGGGTTAAACACTTTATTAGAGTTGCAGCGGGGTCTGGGAGTGGCGGGATAGGGGTTAATAAGTTTTATTTTAGGTGGCGGCGGTGTCGGGGCGGCAGATTAGGGGTTAATAAGTATAATGTAGGTGGTGGTGGTGTTGGGGCGGCAGATTAGGGGTCAATAAGTATAATGTAGGTGGCGGTGGTGTAGGGGGGGCAGATTAGGGGTTAATAAGTATAATGTAGGTGGCGGTGGGCTCTGGGAGCAGCAGTTTAGGGGTTAAACACTTTATTTAGTTGCGGCGGGGTCCGGGAGCGGCGGTTTAGGGGTTAATAAGTATAATGTAGGTGGCGGTGGTGTAGGGGGTACATGTTAGGGTGTTAGGTGTACACGTTACTATAGGAATCAATGGGATATCGGGCAGCAGCGAACATAAGCTCTCGCTGCTTTCCGATTCCAATTGATTCCTATGTCATCCACCCCCTCCAGGGAAGCGGATTAAAAACCAGGTATACTGGGCCAGAATAGTGTCCAGCGTACCTGGTAGGAATTTGATAACTCCAAAAGTAGTCAGATTGTGCCGAACTTGCGTTCGGAACACCTGTTGTGACGTAAGCATCGATCTGTGTCAGACTGAGTCCGGTGGATCGTATGTTACGTCACTAAATTCTACTTTTGCCGGTTTGTTGGGTTTGATAACTAAGGCGAACCAGGCTCGCCACAAATACGCTGCAGAATTCCAGCATATTTGCGGTTGACGGCTAGATAAATACATGCCATCAGCTCAGCTGTATGCTCTAATGAGAGATCAGGTCAGATACATGCCCCACAGCCTAAATTATATGTATGGGGTCGATTTATGAATGTGCGGGCAGACATGATCCGCTGTAGCGGATCATGTCCGCCTGTCATCACTAAATGCCGAAAGCATACGCTGCCGGCATTTATCATTGCACAAGCATTGCTAATGAAATGCTTGTGCAATGCCACCCCCTGCAGATTTGCAGCCTGATCGGATGCTGTCCAACACCTTAGAGGTGGCAGACGAGTTAAGGAGCAGCGGTCTTAGGACCCCTGCTTCTTAACTCTTGTTTCTGGCGAGCCTGAAGTCTTGCGCAGAAGCTGCAGCATACACTGCATAGTAAATCAGCCCCATGGTCTCATCCCTTTAATGCTGCCCAGATAAGAACTAATATTAATTGTATACTTTTTTTACTTTTGCAGGTCACTTTATGCCAGCTATGTGCCCAACGAGACCTAAGATCAGATAGCTTGTTTCTGTTGACCCATCATGCCACCTATATACCAAAATTTGAGTTTGGATCAGAGGCATAACCCCTGAATATTGTGCCCATATTCCATTTTAGATCACGTACACAGCCCCTGTAGCCCCCAGCATCCTTTTACTCTATTTAGAGTCTTAGACACACAAGTAAATGTAATGGGGCCTTTTAAAACAAAAATCCTAATATAAACCCTGCAACACAGTTCTGCAATATATCGGCTAGATTACGAGTTGTGTGTTAGGGTAAAAAAGCAGCGTTAAGAGGTCCTAATGCTACTTTTTAACGCCCGCTGGTATTACGAGTCTTGCAGGTACAGGTGTACCGCTCACTTTTTTGGCCAGACTTGGAAATACTGCAAATCCACTTACGTCAATTGCGTATCCTCTTTTTTCAATGGGACTTGCATAGCGCCGGTATTACGAATCTGCCAAAAAGTGAGCGGTAGACCCTCTCCTGTCAAGACTGGTACCGCATTTTAAAGTCAGTAGTTAAGAGTTTTACACTACAACGCTGTAGCATAAAACTCTTAACTAAAGTGCTAAAAAGTAAACTAACACCCATAAACTACCTATTAACCCCTAAACCGAGGCCCTCCCACATCGCAAACACTAAAAGAAAAATTTAAACCCCTAATCTGCCGAACCGGACATCGCTGCCACTATAATAAATATATTAACCCCTAAACCGCTGCACTCCTACCTCGCAAACACTAGTTAAACATTATTAACTCCTAATCTGCCGTCCCTAACAACGCCGCCACCTACCTACATTTATTAACCTCTAATTTGCCGCCCCCTACATCGTCGCCGCTATATTAAAGTTATTAACCCCTAAATCTAAGTCTAACCCTAACACCCCTAACTTAAATATAATTAAAAGAAATCTAACTAAAAAATCCTATCATTAACTAAATTATTCCTATTTAAAACTAAATACTTACCTGTAAAATAAACCCTAAGATAGCTACAATATAACTAATAGTTACATTGTAGCTAGCTTAGGATTTATTTTTATTTTACAGGCAACTTTGTATTTATTTTAACTAGGTAGAATAGTTACTGAATAGTTATTAACTATTTAATAACTACCTAGCTAAAATAAATACAAAAGTACCTGTAAAATAAAACCTAACCTAAGTTACAATTACAACTAACACTACACTATAATTAAATAAATTAACTAAATTAAATACAATTAAATAAATTACATACAATTACCCAAATTAAATTAAATTAGCTAAAGTACAAAAAGAAAAACAACACTAAATTACAGAAAATAATAAACAAATTACAGAAATTTAAACTAATTACACCTTATCTAATAGCCCTATTAAAATAAAAAAGCCCCCCCAAAAAATAAAAAAAACCCTAGCCTAAACTAAACTACCAATAGCCCTTAAAAGGGCCTTTTGCGGGGCATTGCCCCAAAGTAATCAGCTCTTTTACCTGTAAAAAAAATTACAAACAACCCCCCAACAGTAAAAGCCACCACCCACACAACCAACCCCCCCAAATAAAAATCTAAAAAAACCTAAGCTCCCCATTGCCCTGAAAAGGGCATTTGGATGGGCATTGCCCTTAAAAGGGCAGTTAGCTCTTTTGCAAGCCCAAACCCCTAATCTAAAAAATAAACCCACCCAATACACCCTTAAAAAAACCTTACATTAACCCCCTGAAGATCGACTTACCGGGAGACGTCTTCATCCAAGCCAGGCGAAGTGGTCCTCCAGACGGCAGAAGTCTTCATCCAAGCCAGGCAGAAGTGGTCATCCATCCGGCTCGGAGCGGCTCCATCTTCAAGACATCCGACGCGGAGCATCCTCTTCTTCCGACGACTAAAACAGAATGAAGGTACTTTTAAGTGATGTCATCCAAGATGGCGTCCCTTAGATTCCGATTGGCTGATAGAATTCTATCAGCCAATCGGAATTAAGGTAGAAAAAATCCTATTGGCTGATGCAATCAGCCAATAGGATTGAGCTTGCATTCTATTGGCTGATTGGAACAGCCAATAGAATGCAAGCTCAATCCTATTGGCTGATTGGGTTAGACTTAGGTTTAGGGGTTAATAACTTTAATATAGTGGCGGCGACGTTGGGCCCGATTAGGGGTTAATAATATTTAACTGTTTGCGAGGCGGGAGTGCGGCGGTTTATGGGTTAATATATTTATTATAGTGGTGGCGACGTTGGGGGCGGCAGATAAGGGATTAATAAGTGTAGGTAGGCGGCGGCGACATTGGGGGCAGCAGAGTAGGGGTTAATAAATATAATGTAGCATTCGGAGATGTTGAGGGCAGCAGATTAGGGGTTCATAAGTATAATGTAGGTGGCGGCGGTGTCCGGAATGGCAGATTAGGGGTTAATAATTATAATTTAGGTGTCGGCGATGTTGGGGGTGGCAGATTAGGGGTTAATAAGTGTAAGATTAGGGGTGTTTAGACTCTGGGTTCATGTTAGGGTGTTAGGTGTAGACATAAATTTTATTTCCCCATAGGAATCAATAGGGCTGCATTAAGGAGTTTTACGCTGCTTTTTTGCAGGTGTTAGACTTTTTTTCAGCCGGTTCTCCACGTTGATTCCAATGGGGAAATCGTGCATGAGAACGTTACACCAGCTCACCGCTGACTTTAGAAGCGCTGCTATTGGAGTGCGGTAATGAGCAAAATTTTGCTCAACGCTCACTTCTTGTCTTTTAACGACGGGTTTGTAAAAACTCGTAATACCAGCACTGTAGGTAAGTGAGCGGTGAGGGAAAACTGCTCATTAGCACCGCATAGCCTCTAACGCAAAACTCGTAATCTAAGCCTATGTTTCTTACAACACCCACAATGCACACACTTGCTCAAACAAACACATATAGGAACAAACACACTCTTTCTCACATGATCAAACTCACACTTTTCCTCACAAACACATGAACAAACTAAGAGGCCCATTTATCAAGCTCCGAATGGAGCTTGAGGGCCCGTGTTTCTGGCAAGTCTTCAGACTCGCCAGAAACAGCAGTTATGAAGCAGCGGTCTAAAGACCGCTGCTCCATAACCCTGTCCGCCTGCTTAGACAGGCAGACGGACAGGAATCGCCACAATTAAACCAGTTCCAGTACGGTCGAGTTGATTGACACCTCCCTGCTGGTGGCCAATTGGCCACGAGTCTGCAGGGGACGGCGTTGCACCAGCAGCTCTTGTGAGCTGCTGGTGCAATACTGAATACAGAGAATGTATTGCTCTCCGCATTCAGCGAGGTCTTGCGGACCTGATCCGCACTGTCGGATCATGTCCGCAAGACCTTTGATAAATAGGCCTCTAAGTCTCTCTCACACACATACACACAACTAACTCACAATCTTGCTTACTCACACACAAACTAAAGCTATCTGACACACATACACACACACACAACTAACTCACACTCTTGCTCAAACATACACATGAACAAACTAACACTTGCTTACACACACACACAAACAGGAACAAATGAACATGTGCTCACACACATAGAAACACACAGACTCTTGCTCACACACACAGGAACAGACACTTTTTCTGACACACAAATTCACACTCTTGCTCACACACACTTGCTTACACACACACATAAACAAACTAATACTCTTGCTCACACACTCACACAAATAAACTAACACTCTTTCTTACACACACACACACACACACTGCTTTGAATGGGGGAATATTATCGAAACTTTTCATAGTAGAGTTGAAACAGATCTTATTAAACTTAAACAAAACAAATCCAGTTACAGACCCAATCTATCTTTGTCCGAAAAAGAAGCAGTTACTTCACTTAAAAACAACGATAACATAGTTGTAAGAAAATCGGACAAAGGTGGTATGGTGGTTGTGATGGATCGTGACCAATATATTAATGAAGGTCTAAGACAATTGAACAATCAAAAAGATTACTTGGTTCTAGGCAGGGACCCCACACCAGAGTATAAAAATGAACTCAGACATCTTTTGGATGAAGGTTTGGAACAGGGGTGTCTTGATGTCAACACAGCGGAATATCTTTTTGTGGAATATCCCAAGACTCCCCTGTTCCACCATTTTCCAAAAACACACAAATCCTTAATGGATGTTAAAGGACGACCTATCATCAGTGGTGTGGATTCCCTGCTTGGCAACCTTTCCCTATGGTTGGACAATATCTTACAACCCATTGTGATAACGTTATTCTCTTATGTGAGAGATACTAAACACATTCTTAATATTCTTGATGATGTTGAATGGTCAGAATCCAACATCTGGCTGACCGTTGATGTTGTTTCGTTATACTCTAGTATCCCACATTCAAAAGGAATTGAGGCAGTTACGTTTTTTCTTAATCATTTCACAGAGTACAACACCAGCACTAAAAAAATTATCTTGAAGGTGCTTACTTTCCAGTTAACTCACAACTTTTTCAAGTTTGAGGGGGTTAACTATCTCCAAAGATGTGGTACCGCCATGGGCGCCAAGTTTGCCCCATCTTATGCCAACTTGTTTTTGGGGTGGTGGGAGTTCTACCACATCTTTGGAGATAGTAACCCTTATAGAGATTGTATATCTCTGTATAAAAGATACATTGACGATCTCCTCTTTATCTGGATAGGTAGGGAGGAAGACATCACTGGTTTTATCGAATATTTACATGTCAATGACCTCGATCTGAAATTTACTTGTGAGTTTGACAGGATAAGTATCAATTATTTAGATGTCACTCTTACTGGGACTCCAACTGGGAAAGTAGAGTCAACTATTTTTCGAAAACCTATCTCAGGGAATTCTGTGTTACAGGGCACAAGCTGCCACCCAAAGCATGTTCCTTTTGCAATCGCAAAAGGTGAGTTTATTAGACTCAAACGGAACTGTACCAATTCGTCACAGTTCCATAAAGAATCTCTAGTCTTAGAAAAAAGACTAAAAGATAGGAAATATCAAAAAGCTGTTATCTCAAGAGCTAAGAATGCAGTGAAATCAATTGAAAGAAAAGATCTCTTGAGTTTGTCATCCTCTCAGAAGGATAGATTTAATGGTGTGACTTTTGTTACTAACCACAGTGTACAATACTTACACATCTGTAAGATTGTACGTAAACACTTCTCTATCCTCATAGCGGATGGCAAACTGGTAGATCCTGTCCAAAAAGGTTTGAGATGCTCTTACCGAAAAAGTCCTACATTAGGCAACATATTAGCACCTACTCTATTGAAACCTAAAAATGTCAGCAAGGGAGCCTGGCTTAGACATACTGGCATGTACAAATGTGGCCGAAGGAAGTGCAAACCTTGTGATTTTGCAAGAATAACTAAGACATTTTCTAGTTTGATCACAAACAAAACGTATAATATTGAGAGTTGTATGAACTGCACTACTGAATAAGTAGTCTATCTGATAGAGTGCTCTCAATGCAAAATACAGTATGTAGGACTCACTTCTAGGGACCTAAACACAAGAATTTGTGAACATTTGTCTTCATTCAAAACAAACAAAGCAACCACGCCATTGTACAACATTTTGGCTCTTTTCATAATGATTTACAATATTTCTCCTGGTGTGGAATTGAGAAAGTAACTAGACCTCCTAGGGGACATAGATCTTGTATTAGCACATAGAGAAGCGTACTGGATCTTTACCCTAGATACACGTTTGCCAAAAAGGTTAAATTCCAGATTTGATATAATCAATCACTGGGAATAAAATAACCTGCTTTAGCACATCAAATAGTCTAACATGACCTTTAACTTTAATTTTTAATTTTTATTTTTATTTTTCTTTTACATTTTTTCAATTGTATATGTAAGGGTTTCAGAATAAATCTAAAATCTCAGTCTAGTAACATAATTAATTATTCTTTACCTCTGTGTATAATTCTTTACATTGTGTATAGTGCTTTGTGATGCCATTCTCCCTATAATTGTTACTCTTTATAATTCTCTATAAGGTTATGGTTATTAATGTATCGCTCTGGGATGTCAATGCCTCACTAATGCTGATACATTTATATACTAAGTTTAAGGTAGTCCTTTTTTTGTTCAGTATGCATCTTTTAATGAGAGTTATAATATAATACCTTGTCTATAACGGGAACAGATTATGTAAAGGGCTATTGCAGCAAACATTGAATTTTCCACAAAACTAATCTTAAAGTTGAATTTTACCTATGTATTTACATTATAAGGTTGAACTTTACCTATATGTTTTTATATTGGATTGAGTTTTCTGGGAGAATCTCTCTTTTTTGCACACAAGTCATGCATTAAATTATAACATTCAAATCCATTACATATTGCCCCAAGTAGTAAATACCCATTTTCTATTTGTTCTAGTACATGCATAATAGTTATCTCTTTTACGCTATATTCTTATTTCCCTTTACAAATGAATCTGAACATACGCTTATTAGATTCTATTCAAGTATGGTAATTTAGCACTAAGCTGGTAATGGAGGGTGTGTTTAAATTTTGTAATTTGTTATTGGTCAATAACATTTGGGTGTTGTTTTTGTATAACCAATTACCATTGTTTTAATGCCTTTTAAACATATGTGCGGGCTAGCACTACAGGCTGTGACTACGGATACGTCCGAAAAGCGTATGCCTGCTAGTGCTGCACCCTCGTTGTTTGACCATTGCTGTGTTTATCCTTTTAACCAACTTTAATAAATTTTGGAACTTTTAATTTATAAACTTTGGATGCCGGTTTCTCCTTTCTGAATTATGTCTACTCCAGTTATACCGTGACATCCAATCTGTGCTCTCACCTTGGAGTGTTTCCTTGCACAAGAATTCCGGAGCAGAGCTACCTTTCATTGACAAGAGGCGTGGTGACGTCATCACTCTACCCGCGTACAGGCATCTTGGCGAGACTCTGTGAGCCGTACTGGTGGATGCTGGACAACCCGAATTTCCTTTCGCAAAACGGCACAGAGGTGAGGACTTACCTGGGGATGATCTTGGATCATAAGTAAGGAGGTCTTAGCGGATGCTTGGTGGGCGATTGCTGCACACACCTGTTTGTTTGTTTGTGCAGTGGTATCGGTGAGTGTTATTCTCCATTACACGCCTGCAAATGTACTTGTCTCTACCTGTGTTCACACACAATTTTAACTCCTGTTATCAATCCGGACATTTTGCTGGATCCTACTACTACATTATACATCAGCTATTTAAAGCTTTGGGCTAAGTGTTTGGGTTTTTTGTGTTGTTTATGATAGAATTCTATCACCTAATCGGAATTGAAGAGATGCCATCTTGGATGACGTCATTTAAAGGAACCTTCATTCTACAGTCGACGTCCATGGAAGAGGATGCTCCGCGTTGGATGTCTTGAAGATGGACTCGCTCCACGCCGGATGGATGAAGATAGAAGTTGCCGCCTGGATGAAGACTTCTGCCCGTCTGGAGGACCACTTCGCCCGGCTTCGTTGAGGACTTCGACCCGGTTGGGTGAAGATATCTCAAGGTAGGGTGATCTTCAAGGGGTTAGTTAACGGGGGATTGGGTGGGTTTTAGAGTAGGGTTGGGTGTGTGGGTGGAGGGTTTTAATGTTGGAGGGGTAGTGTAATTTTTTTTACAGGTAAAAGAGCTGATTACTTTGGGGCAATGCCCCGCAAAAATCCCTTTTAAGGGGCTATTTGTAATTTAGTGTAGGGTAGGGCTTTTTTTATTTTGGGGGGCTTTTTTTATTTTGTTAGGGGGATTAGAGTAGGTGTAATTAGTTTAAAAATCTTGTAATTATTTTATTATTTTCTGTAATTTAGTGTTTGTTTGTTTTTTGTACTTTAGATAATTTTATTTAATTTTATTTAATTGTGGTTAATTGTAGTTAATGTAGGTAATTAATTTAATTATAGTGTAGTGTTAGGTGTAATTATTACTTAGGTTAGGTTTTATTTTACAGGCACTTTTGTATTTATTTTAACTAGGCAGTTATTAAATAGTTAATAACTATTTAATAACTATTGTAGCTAGTTAAAAAAATACAAAGTTGGCTGTAAAATAAAAATAAATCCTAAGATAGCTACAATGTAACTATAAGTTATATTGTAGTTATCTTAGGGTTTATTTTATAGGTAAGTATTTAGTTTTAAATAGGAATAATTTATTTCGATTTATTTAAATTATATTTAAGTTAGTGGGTGTTAGGGTTAGACTTAAGTTTAGGGGTTAATACATTTAATATAGTGGTGGTGGTGTGGGGGGGCAGATTAGGGGTTCATAAATTTAATGTAGGTGGCGGCGGTATAGGGGGGCAGATTAGGGGTTAATAAATATAATGTAGGTGGCAGTGGGCTCCGGGAGTGGCGGTTTAGGGGTTAAACACTTTATTTAGTTGTGGCGGGGTCCGGGAGTGGCAGGATAGGGGTTAATAACTTTATGTAGGTGGCGGCGGTATAGGGGGCGGAAGATTAGCGGTTAATGTGTATAATGTAGGTGGCGGTGGGCTCTGGGAGTGGTGGTTTAGGGGTTAATATATTTATTAGAGTTGCAGCGGGGTCCAAGAGCGGCGGTATAGGGGGTAAACAGTATAGTATAGTGTGGGTGTTTAGTGACAGGGTACCAAGAAAGCTGAAAAAAAGCCGAAGAGCAGCGAGATCGATGACTGTTAGTTAACAACAGTCCGCTGCTCATCGCACCGTACTTGGTGCACAGCTTTTTGACAGCTTTTTCGGTAACTTTGGAGAACCTATTCAGGTCCACGGCTACGATGCTAGGCGATCTTATGCAAGCGTATTGGTGCCGTCGAATGCAGGAAAGTCGACGGCTTGATAATTAGATGCCCATGTATTCTTATTTACAATCTTTTATGTTGTTGACTGTTGATTTAAGTCATTTTTTTTCTTCTTGCATTGTCATCAATTGTTAGACATTGTTCAATTTTTATTTAGATCTTGCTAGTATAGCTTTTATAATGCTGAAGATTGTAAATAAGGATACTGTATTCTTCACATATATACTAATTAACGTATACATTTGACCAACATGTCTAAAGTAATGCCACTGTTACAACAAACACATGTTCTCGTCTCTGCGCAATTATATCTTTTGTGATCATTGCACAATTATTCCAAGCATAATTGCGCATGCGTGATTTGACCAACATGTCTAAAGCAATGCCACTGTTACAGCAAACACACATTCAGGTCTCTGCGCAATTATATCTTTCGTGATCATTGCACAATTATTCCAAGCATAATTGCGCATGCGTGATTTGACCAACATGTCTAAAGCAATGCCACTGTTACAGCAAACACACATTCAGGTCTCTGCGCAATTATATCTTTCGTGATCATTGCACAATTATTCAAAGCGTAATTGCGCATCCGTAATTCATAATTGATTGGGATATAGTAGTGTGATGAGTATAATTTCTAAAGACTTTAAATATATTTGCAATTGAATGTATTACGATATTCCAATCGGATATTTGTAAAGATTGAATGATACCAATTAATATTTATAACTTTTGTATGATTCGATATTCAATGTGTGAAATGGCGGATGATAGGGATTTCACAGATGCGCAATTTCATTTTAGCTCTGTGACGCATATTCTGGAGAGCGCAAGAAACATCATTCCTATTTCATGTGTGACGAATCTAAATTCAGATAGCTAAACATCATATGTAACTTGTGTTGTGAGATCTATATAGGTTGAATATATGACTATATACACATTTCTTAAATATATACTCAAATATTAATATATTATATGAAGTCTGATATTTACCTGGTTCCGATTCTCTCCTTCCTTCTCCCAGGTCACCGATCGGAGAAGCTGCTGCACTGGGCTCCGGGTCTGGAGTTTCAGCTGGGGAAGAAGAAGAACTCAACGAGCGTGCGGATGCAAATCTGCTGGGGAAATGGAGATTGAGGAGGGTGCATAAAGTCTCCTCATAAGTTTGCAGGTATAGTTTCCGTGGGGGTGGATCCTGCTTTCCATACCTCCGACGGGCTTTTACCCACTCCCTTATGAGGCGGACTTTCTTGCAAAGCCGCAGCCTCATATCCCTTAATCTCTGCATAATTTGATCCGGGCTCCTCTGGATTTCCCACACCGTATTAACCTCTTGGGTGACAGACAACCAGAGGGCCTTCCTAATACTCTGCTTCGTCGACTTCTTCTTGTTCCCAAACAGCTGTGGATAAAAATCCTCAACCGCGTTGACCAGTGCCGCACTTTCCTCCCGTCTCTGTACATCTGATTGGATAAAATATTGAAATTTTGTTATCATGTCTGTGAGGTCATACTGAATCAAGTTATATTTGTGTGATGAACTCTGATTGGCCGATGCTTAATGTTTCATATCTTTGTAACTTCTATACACATACCTCCTGGGGGTGCTGTTACTACATTTGGCATGTAGACTTATTTGTAATTTATGGGACTGTTATGCATATATGTGTGACGCAGATTTAATATACGTGATCCGTTAAATATTAATATATTAAGTTTACATTTGATCTCGATTTTATTTTTAATCACGATAGTAAATATAATCCAGTCACATTAGTAAATATTTTACACATTTTGATGTTTCATATTGATCATGTGATTTAATCTAAATATATTTAATAATAAAAATTAAACATTGTTTATTAAAGAAATATTGTGACTCATTGTGAAGTATTGACATTCCTCTATTAAAAGTATTTAAAATCCCAACAATGCACATCGATTGTGTGCTAGTGCGTGACATTAGAATCAAATTTTTAAAGATGCGAATCTCGTGTTGCAAGATACGTTTACCAAACTGTTTTTATGAAATACGTAATTTGTATTTATAATGGACGTAACTCGGATAAAATAATTTTAATTTTTAAAATCCACGTTTGTTCATTATTATTAAATAAACATCGAGCTTGTATTGGTCTGAATTGCTCACATATATTTTTTGTCAACGGCGTGTTTATGTTTAAAGGGACATTACACCAAAATATTTTCATTCATGATCCGGATAGAGTATACAGGTTTAAATATTAAAATTTAACTC
This sequence comes from Bombina bombina, assembly GCF_027579735.1. NCBI lineage: Eukaryota > Metazoa > Chordata > Amphibia > Anura > Bombinatoridae > Bombina > Bombina bombina. The sequence continues at coordinate 967,346,380 of NC_069500.1, read as the reverse complement.
GATCGATTTAGCTTATTCTTTAGATATCCTTTACAGAAGAAATAGCAATGCACATGGTGGAGCAAATCACACAAGGCATCTCTGTGCATCCACCAATCTTCAGCTACTGAGCATATATATAGATATGGTTGTAAAGGAAAGAATATCAAAAGAATGAAGGAAATTAAATAGAAGTACATTTTAAATTAATGGTTAAAATTAAATTTTATTTAGGAATCATGAAAGAAACGCTTTTGAATTAATGTCCCTTTAATGAGCTGATATGCAATATTTAAATTTATCTTAAGAGGAACCTTTCCTATGCACCCATAACCTCTCAAAAGTTGAGGACTACTATTGCGTCCCCCTTACTATTTAGATCCGACGATGAAGGCCTAACGGTCTGAAGTTTTAGGCTTATAACTGTATTGGGGACGGACTGTTTAAGGGGCTACTTATTCTCCATGTCCATATTATCTACATCATTAGCCCAAGGCTTGGCTTACTCTACGTTGCTTTACTTACTTATATTTTTCGTCCCACTCAAAACGCTAGTACTGTAGTTATTTTAATGCTGTTTGTTGTTCATGTCTGTTCTGCATTTTGTGATGGGTTGACTTGCATACGTGCTTTATACATATCTTTGGACTTTATACTTTTTCACTGCCCCATCTTTATCTCGAGTGAACTTACATGAAACTAATGTGGAGCTACATCCCTAACTCACTCCATGAACAGAATGTTTGTATTATAGTTAATTGACCACCATTGTGTTTATACCTTACATGCTAAGTGGCGAGCTTATGGCAGCTTTATATGTTTAGAGAGGTCTTGTAATGCCGTATTGTAACCATTTCAGGCTGCTTGTTATTTATCTTATGCTGCAAGGATGTTATTTACCTGCAGTGTACCCGCAATAGCAGACCACACATATAGAATTTTCCTGTGCCCATAATTTCCCCTTGGATCTAAGCTAGCTCGCCTAGGTAATTAAGTGATAATAAAAACCTTTCCATAACCAAGTTTTATGTATGTGGTTTAGTTACCTTCTCCGCTTTATAAGATACGCATATTTACCAGCTGACTACTCACAATAGTAACTTGAAGAATTTGAGGACCGCATGACCTTAGCTAGACCCATGGTTGTGTATAGCTCCAACTAATTTTGCTCAATTTAATTCCTAGATTTAGCAAGGGGACCTCTGTTTGGTGACACTACCCCTTAGCACAATACACCTGTCTGCTTGCGGCCGGAGCAGACACACGAGACTTTAAGGTGTTTTTCTTCTCCTGTTGTGTAAATCCCTTATAGAGTTCCCCTGGTCTCCAAGGAGTCACTCCTAGCTAAAGGGTGTATGAGTAGCCAAGCAATACTCTACTCTACAATATTTTAACTGTTATGTAAAGTTGTATCATATTCTGTTATTTGATGGTCTGCTAAGACCGTCGTGCCCCCTGATGTTACTGATATTACCCGTGGCTATGGGTTCATTTTATATTGACCAATATGGTTAACTCTTCTACTTAGTATAAGTCATATTTCACATTACTTATCATTTTTAGGTTGCAACCACTATTGATTGCTGGAGCGTTGTTATAAAGTGAGGTAATAACCCTGTGCCTAATGTGGGCTGGACCCACGATACTACCACACCTTAGAATCTCCCAACACATAATAAGCAGATGGAGAAATATGACACATCTCTTCACTAATGTCCCAGACTTTGGGGGTCACATTATGCCATATAAATCTTTAATCCAATACCTACCCAGTTTCCATAGTCTTCCCTTATCAGGGATATATTTCTCTATCCACAGTTTTACATAAACAGACAGCCTCATAATACCATCATTGACTCATTTAGTACCCCTCTTTTTCCAAATTAAAATATGCTTAATCATCACGATTCCATATAGGGATATGACTCCCACTACATGCTTTCTACACCTAAATGACCACCTCCCCCCCCCCCCCTATATATAATGTGCCTCCCTGTTAAGGAGGACCAACTTTGCGGCTTTTCTTGTCTATGCCGCACCTTCCCATAGCAACAGTTATTCTTAGCTTTAATGCCCAAAATTTAGGTGGTTTCAATTCTCTTAAGCCTAACGAACTTTCACTTTTCTTATCATTCATTGTAAGCCACATACTGTGATTACTTCTACTGTATTATTCTGGGCCACAGCATCTAAAGACCTATACTTATTATAGTTTATTAATAAACCTCCTATATCAGGAGGGTTAAATATGCATTTTTTCTATTCTATACCGCACCCTAATTACTGCCTTTATAAATTAGCACTGCAATATTATGTGATACTGTTTTTTATTTTCCTTACCCAGTGTAACAGAATTGTCTAGTAACAATGCCTATCTGCAGTTTTTGAAAGTATTGCACCATATCTATATCTCCTTCTATGTTACTTATATATAGGAAAATAAATCCTCCTCTATAGTATTTAAAACTCTGCAGGGTCCATAAGAGGCCCTAACTGTTAATGGAGGAATCTATGCTTGTTATAAAAAGAGGTTCTACCTTTATATTGTACCATAATGTTTCTCCTGTTTTACACTTTTCAACGTTATGTATTGTTATTGTCTCCACAGGAGAATACTTGGCAAATTGTCATTCCTACTTTGATGTCAATGAGCATGTTAATGTACCTGTTGAAAACCTCAATAAAAATATAATTTCAAATGTTTTTATTTTTTTTATCTAAAGACATCTGTATAAACATTGAAAATATGCATTGTTGCCCACCCACAAATAAGTAGATATTTACCAGTAATGCTTTGCTGATCATAAACCAATGCATCTCATTTGTGAAAACTTCGGATAAGGATAACATGAGAATAAACCATATGTTATTATTAAAGTCCATTTTTATTTTAGATTCAAATCTACTCTGTGTGAATCATGGAAGATTATATTATTTTGTCATTTCTCTTTCAAAATAAATGAAATATCCATCACGAGCTCTAAACTAAAACTAAGTTTTTTCCAAAAAATATGCAGTCATGTGTGAATATGAAAAATATATTTAAATATATGATTTTATATCCATATAAAAGGGACAGTAAACCAAAAAGATATTTACTTTTATACAATAATAATTATTGCATATTCGATAACGTTATATGAATATACATTTGACCTGTGTGAGAATCTTGTTTGTAAAATGCACACTTATCTCCATCCTTTCATAGAGCTTTTAAATGATTCAAAGCAGACTCTTAAAGGGACAGTATACTAGAATATTTTGAGAAATTAATGTGTTTAAATTCCTTACGCCTAGATTATGAGTTTTGCGTTAGAAGCTGTGCGGTGCTAACGAGCAGTTTATGCTCACCGCTAACTTACAGACAGCGCTGGTATTACAGGTTTTTAGAAACCCGGCGTTAACCGCAAAAAAGTGAGCGAAGAGCAAAATTTTGCTCCACATCTCACCTCAATACCAGCGCTACTTACGTTAACGGTGAGCTGGCTAAACGTCCTTGTGCACGATATTCCCATAGGAATCAATGGGGAAGAGCCGGCTGGAAAAAACCTAACACCTGCAAAAAGCAGCGTAAAGCTCCTAATGCAGCCCCATTGATTCCTATGGGGAAATAAAAGTTATGTCTACACCTAACACCCTAACATGAACCCCAAGTCTAAACACCCCTAATCTTACACTTATTAACCCCTAATCTGCCGCCCCCGATATCACCGACACCTACATTATATTAGTAACCCCTAATCTGCCGCTCCGGACACCGCCGCCACCTACATTATAGTTATGAACTCCTAATCTGCTGCCCCCAACATCGCCAAACCCTACATTATATTTATTAACCCCTAATCTACCACCTCCAATGTCTCCGCAATCTAACTACCTTTATTAAACCCTAATCTGCCTCCCACAACGTCGCCACCACTATAATAAATTTATTAACCCCTAAGCCTAAGTCTAACCCTAACCCCCCCTAACTTAAATAAAATTTAAATAAATCTAAATAAAATTACTACAATTAACTAAATAATTCCTAATTTAAACTAAATACTTACCTATGAAATAAACCCTAAGATAGCTACAATATAACTAATAGTTACATTGTAGCTAGCTTAGGGTTTATTTTTAATTTACAGGCAAGTTTGTATTTATTTTAACTAGGTAGAATAGTTACTAAATGATTATTAACTATTTAATAACTACCTAGCTAAAATAAATACAAAAGTACCTGTAAAATAAAACCTTACCTATGTTACAATTACACCTAGCACTACACTATAAATTAAATTAATTACCTAAATTAAATACAATTAATTACAATTAAATAAAATTATCTAAAGTACAAAAAAAACCACACTAAATTACAGAAAATAATAAACAAATTACAAGATTTTTAAACTTATTACACCTAATCTAAAACCCCTAACAAAATAAAAAAGCCCCCCCAAAATAAAAAAAGCCCTACCCTACACTAAATTACAAATAGACCTTGAAAGGGCCTTTTGCGGGGCATTGCCCCAAAGTAATCAGCTCTTTTACTTGAAAAAAAAATTACAATTCCCCCCCCAACATTAAAACCCACCACCCACACAACCAACCCTACTCTAAAACCCACCCAATACCCCCTTAAAAAAAACTAACACTAACCCCTTGAAGATCACCTTACCGGGAGACGTCTTCACCTAACCGGGCAGAAGTGGTCCCCCAGATGGGCAGAAGTCTTCATCCAACCGGGCAGAAGTGGTCCTCCAGATGGGCAGAAGTCTTCATCCAGACGGCATCTTCTATCTTCATCCATCCGGCGCGGAGCGGGTCCATCTTCAAGACATCCGACGCGGAGCATCCTCTTCTTTCCACGGCTTTCCAATAGGAATGAACAGGCATTCTGTTGGCTGATTGGAACAGCCAATAGAATGCCAGCTCAATCCTATTGGCTGATTGGATCAGCCAATAGGATTGCACTTCAATCCAATTGGCTGATTGCATCAGCCAATAGGATTTTTTCTACCTTTATTCCGATTGGCTGATAGAATTCTATCAGCCAATCGGAATTGAAGGGACGCCATCTTGGATGACGTCATTTAAAGGAACCTTCATTCAGTCGTTGGCCGTGGAAAGAAGAGGATGCTCCGCATCGGATGTCTTGAAGATGGACCCGCTCCACGCTGGATGGATGAAGATAGAAGATGCCGTCTGGATGAAGACTTCTGCCCGTCTGGAGGACCACTTTTGCCTGGTTGGATGAAGACTTCTCCCGGCTTTGTTGAGGACTTCGGCCTGGTTTGGTGAAGACGTCTCCCGGTAAGGTGATCTTCAGGGGGTTAGTGTTAGTTTTTTTTAAGGGGGGATTGGGTGGGTTTTAGAGTAGGGTTGGTTGTGTGGGTGGTGGGTTTTAATGTTGGGGGGTATTTGTACTTTTTTTTTTACAGGTAAAAGAGCTGATTACTTTGGGGGAATGCCCCGCAAAAGGCCCATTTAAGGGCTATTTGTAATTTAGTGTAGGGTAGTGCTTTTTTATTTTGGGGGGCTTTTTTATTTTGTTACGGGGATTAAAGTAGGTGTAATTAGCCTAAAAATCTTGTAATTTGTTTATTATTTTCTGTAATTTAGTGTTTTTTTTCCATACTTTAGATAATTTTATTTAATTGTAATTAATTGTATTTAATTTAGTTAATTTATTTAATTATAGTGTAGTTGTTAGTGTAACTTAGGTTAGGTTTTATTTTACAGGTAAATTTGTCTTTATTTTAACTAGGTAGTTATTAAATAGTTAATAACTATTTAATAACTATTCTACCTAGTTAAAATAAATACAAAGTTGCCTGTAAAATAAAAATATACCCTAAGCTAGATACAATGTAACTATTAGTTATATTGTAGCTAGTTTAGGGTTTATTTTATAGGTAAGTATTTAGTTTTAAATAGGAATTATTTAGTTAATTGTAGTAATTTTATTTAGATTTATTGTAATTATATTTAAGTTAGGGGGGGTTAGGGTTAGACTTAGGTTTAGGGGTTAATACATTTAATATAGTGGTGGCGACAATGGTGGCGGCAGATTAGGGGTTAATAAATGTAGGTAGGTGGCGGCGATGTTAGGGACGGCAGATTAGGGGTTAATAATATTTAACTAGTGTTTGCGATGCGGGAGTGTGGCGGTTTAGGGGTTAATATATTTAGTATAGTGGCGGCGATGTCCGGTTTGGCAGATTAGGGGTTAAAATATTTATTTTAGTGTTTGCGATGTGGGGGGGCCTCGGTTTAGGGGTTAATAGGTAGTTTATGGGTGTTAGTGTACTTTTTAGCATTTTAGTTAAGAGTTTTATGCTACGGTGTTGTAGTGTAAAACTCTTAACTACTGACTTTTAAATGCGGTACCAGACTTGACAGGAGAGGGTCTACCGCTCACTTTTAGTCAGACTCGTAATACCGGCGCTATGAAAGTCCCATTGAAAATATAGGATACGCAATTGACGTAAGTGGATTTGCGGTATTTCCGAGTCTGGCCAAAAAAGTGAGCGGTACACCTGTACCTGCAAGACTCGTAATACCAGCGGGCGTTAAAAAACAGCGTTAGGACCTCTTAAGGCTGCTTTTTTAACCCTAACGCACAACTCGTAATCTAGGCCTTATTATTTTATTATCAGCAGAGTAAATAATGCATGAAATAAAATGTTATGTATTATTATTGGGAATCGAAAAACACAAATATGTGTATTATCTTGGATAGATAGTCTGATCTCATAACTTAATCCCATGTTTAGACATATACATACTTCTTATATGTGCCAAACAATCAACATAAAACATTTCTAATTTGTATTAGCTTATGTATTGTATGCCCCACTGTGAGTAAAATATCTTACAATGGCTGTATTTATACAGCTTTGCCTTAAAGGGACATTAAACAAGAATATTTTCTTTCCTGATTTAGATGGATAATACAATGTTAAACAACTTTCTAATTTATTTCTATGATCATTTGCTTTTATCTCTTGATATTTTTTCCTGAAAAGCATATCTAGATAGTCTCAGATGCTGCTGATTGGTGGCAGCACATAGATGCATTGTGTAATTGGCTAACCCATGTGCATTGCTATTTCTTTAACAAAGGATATCTAAAGAATTAATCAAATTAGATAATCAAAGTAAATCTGAATGTTGTTTAAAATTGTATTCTCTGTCTGAATCATGAAATATAATTATGTGTTTAATGTCCCTTTAAAGACAAAACCAGGTGGAGTTAACATGGGAGAAATAAACTACATTAAAATAAAGGGTAACGGAAATAACTATAGATATGTGATACACTCCAACAGGTAAAGAGTATAATTGTGAGAATTTATATTTTGATATATCTATAGTTAACTGACCCTTCAAACTACTCCACTAGAGTGAAAAGTCATCAATATGTCATACAATAAATAGCTTGGTATAAATGTGAAATTAACTTACGTTTTGTTTAAAGATAATTTAAACTATATTACCTTAGAAAGAATTAAAGAATAATAAATAACCTATATTTATTTTAATAATGTTTTTGGATACCTAAGAAAGATTATAGAGATTAGAATGTAAATATAACATTAAACTAAACTGCCACTTTAATGTAAGAAGTTAAACACTTTAATTTCTTAAAAGTGAAATGAGCAAAGTTGTTATGTATAATTTATACTACATATCCTCGTCATAAACATTTTATGATTTTGACATCTATAAATCACACAATCAAATCATAGATGGCTGTATCTAACTTAAATTTGGTAAGATACTTGACTTTAACATTATCTGCTTAGGCTGTGTTGATATTTTTTCATTCACTAAATTAATCAAAATTAATATATTTGATATCAGGCATGTGCTTTTAAAATATATACTTTAACAGTCATGGGACTAATATTTTGTTGATTTTTGTTGATTTTGTGACACATGTCAGAATATTAGATGGATGTATTTCTTCTTATCTTACTGTGATAGAGATATGTATCAAATAATATGTATTTCAATAAATAAATGTGAAAGATAAAGTATGTAAATCAATTTAGTTAAAAAAAAATATTTTGTAATTCATCAAAAAAAGAAAATCTGAAAAAGAAAGAAAAATTAAAAACATTATTCAATTAGGTTATTTAATGAACACATGTCTAAAAATATTCATTAAATCTAATAATATTGTTTGTCTTGATATTAAAAACAGGTTCAGACTGGAGATCTATATCTATCCATAATTTGAAATTGATCGCATTAAATTGTCTAATCAATATTTGAATTAAACATATTAGCATTTAAAATTAGATAAAATAATGCATATCATATTTTGATTAAATATATATATATATTTTATAAGGGACATAATTGAATGTAATATTTCATGTTCCTTCAAATAATAATATACCAAAATGTCAACTATAAAATGTATCCCTTTGTCTGATTGGTCAGAATCTGAGTCCTCTATAGCACAAAGTAGGGGTAATGTATACAGGGAGTGCAGAATTATTAGGCAAGTTGTATTTTTGAGGATTAATTTTATTATTGAACAACAACCATGTTATCAATGAACCCAAAAAACTCATTAATATCAAAGCTGAATAGTTTTGGAAGTAGTATTTTAGGGGGATATCTGTGTGTGCAGGAGACTATTACTGTGCATAATTATTAGGCAACTTAACAAAAAACAAATATATACCCATTTCAATTATTTATTTTTACCAGTGAAACCAATATAACATCTCAACATTCACAAATATACATTTCTAATATTCAAAAACAAAACAAAAACAAATCAGTGACCAATATAGCCACCTTTATTTGCAAGGACACTCAAAAGCCTGCCATCCATGGATTCTGTCAGTGTTTTGATCTGTTCACCATCAACATTGCGTGCAGCAGCAACCACAGCCTCCCAGACACTGTTCAGAGAGGTGTACTGTTTTCCCTCCTTGTAAATCTCACATTTGATGATGGACCACAGGTTCTCAATGGGGTTCAGATCAGGTGAACAAGGAGGCCATGTCATTAGATTTTCTTCTTTTATACCCTTTCTTGCCAGCCACGCTGTGGAGTACTTGGACGCGTGTGATGGAGCATTGTCCTGCATGAAAATCATGTTTTTCTTGAAGGATGCAGACTTCTTCCTGTACCACTGCTTGAAGAAGGTGTCTTCCAGAAACTGGCAGTAGGACTGGGAATTGAGCTTGACTCCATCCTCAACCCGAAAAGGCCCCACAAGCTCATCTTTGATGATACCAGCCCAAACCAGTACTCCACCTCCACCTTGCTGGCGTCTGAGTCGGACTGGAGCTCTCTGCCCTTTACCAATCCAGCCACGGGCCCATCCATCTGGCCCATCAAGACTCACTCTCATTTCATCAGTCCATAAAACCTTAGAAAAATCAGTCTTGAGATATTTCTTGGCCCAGTCTTGACGTTTCAGCTTGTGTGTCTTGTTCAGTGGTGGTCGTCTTTCAGCCTTTCTTACCTTGGCCATGTCTCTGAGTATTGCACACCTTGTGCTTTTGGGCACTCCAGTGATGTTGCAGCTCTTGGCAGCTGCACGCTTGACTTTTCTCAGTTCATGGGCAGTTATTTTGCGCCTTGGTTTTTCCACACGCTTCTTGCGACCCTGTTGACTATTTTGAATGAAACGCTTGATTGTTCGATGATCACGCTTCAGAAGCTTTGCCATTTTAAGAGTGCTGCATCCCTCTGCAAGATATCTCACTATTTTTGACTTTTCTGAGCCTGTCAAGTACTTCTTTTGACCCATTTTGCCAAAGGAAAGGAAGTTGCCTAATAATTATGCACACCTGATATAGGGTGTTGATGTCATTAGACCACACCCCTTCTCATTACAGAGATGCACATCACCTAATATGCTTAATTGGTAGTAGGCTTTCGAGCCTATACAGCTTGGATTAAGACAACATGCATAAAGAGGATGATGTGGTCAAAATACTCATTTGCCTAATAATTCTGCACTCCCTGTATAAATTAAACATATTCTAAAATAGGACATGTATATATTCTGAATTCTTTGAACATTATCCCTTCTATGATTGTTAAATAGCATGCATTGTGCAAACTAACAAGAGTGTATGGTCTTTGAAAGGCAATTCTATTCAAAATATCAGTTTATCTTCATTAGGTGTCCTATTCATAATTTTCAAATTAGAGGATTGTGAAATACCATAAAAAAACAACATAAGTGTCTCCTATAGGATGCATCCTGCATCCCCAGTCTTGTTCCAGAGAAGTGTGGCCACTTACCATGTGAACGTGTCTTTGTATGTTTTTCAAAGTCAGCATAGTTGAAAGACAATGCCTCAGACATGATCACATTGGTATTCTTCACTTTTAGTCTGGGATTCTTCACGTTCACTCTGGAATTCTTCACTTTCAGTCTGGAATTCTTCACTTTCAGTCTGTAGATGAAGTCATCTCCCTAATGGAAGAAAAAGTGAAAATAAAATCATTAATAAAAATGTGTGACTTGGTTCTGCATCCCCCCCAAACATTTCTGAAACTATTTAGTTCAATAGCTTATTAAGCGTGTGTAGCATCTTGTATTATGCTCTATCAATCAAGTGTGAAGCTGAGTCATACATTGTGCAGACCTAGCCTCTGATGTATGACTTTGAAGCACATATTATTGATAGAGTACCCCTTTCTGACTATCTAAAAATCTAGTAATGTGTAAACTAATTACTACATTCCTGGGCGTCGTAAGCTGGGTTACGTATAGACGTAATGAGCCAAGGCCAGCTCATGTAACCCAAATCACCTATGAATAATGAACAACAAAATGTCAAATATTACAAAGATATAAATATTTATTAAATTAAAATACATTTTTATAAGATAAAATGCATTTGTGTACATGAAAATCGCATAAACGAGACATTTGCTAAAAGAGAAATAAATGGTTAAATTGCATCCTAGAGCTGCACATTTAAGCTAGGACATGCTACATATCTGTTTGGAACTAAAACTAGACATTTGCAGAAAGAGACAATTAAATGGTTAAAGCGCATCCTAGAGCTGCAAATTTAAGCTAGTACATGCTACATATGCATTTTTCGCATAAACGAGTCATTTGCTAAAAGTGAAATAAATGGTCAAATTGCATTCTAGAACTGCACATTTAAGCTAGGACATGATACATATCTGTTTGGAGATAAAACTAAACATTTGCAGAAAGAGACAATTAAATGGTTAAAGCGCATCCTAGAGCTGCACATTTAAGGTAGGACATGCTACATATGCATTTTTTGCATAAACGAGAGATTTGCGAAAAGAAAAATAAATGGTTAAATTGCATCCTAGAGCTGCACATTTAAGCTAGGACATGCTACATATCTGTTTGGAGCTAAAACTAGACATTTGCAGAAAGAGACAATTAAATGGTTAAAGCGCATCCTAGAGCTGCAAATTTAAGCTAGTACATGCTACATATGCATTTTTCGCATAAACGAGTCATTTGCTAAAAGTGAAATAAATGGTCAAATTGCATTCTAGAACTGCACATTTAAGCTAGGACATGATACATATCTGTTTGGAGATAAAACTAAACATTTGCAGAAAGAGACAATTAAATGGTTAAAGCGCATCCTAGAGCTGCACATTTAAGGTAGGACATGCTACATATGCATTTTTTGCATAAACGAGAGATTTGCGAAAAGAAAAATAAATGGTTAAATTGCATCCTAGAGCTGCACATTTAAGCTAGGACATGCTACATATCTGTTTGGAGCTAAAACTAGACATTTGCAGAAATAGACAATTAAATGGTTAAAGCGCATCCTAGAGCTGCACATTTAAGGTAGGACATGCTACATATGCGTTTTTCCCATAAACAAGACATTTGCTGAAAGAGAATTAAATGGTTAAATTGCATCCTAGAGCTGCACACTTAAGCTAGGGCATGCTACATATCTGTTTGGAGCTAACACTAGACATTTACAGAAAGAGACAATTAAATGGTTAAAGCGCATCCTAAAGCTGCACATTTAAGGTAGGACATGATACATATGCATTTTTCGCATAAACAAGACATTTGCTAAAAGAGAAATAAATGGTTAAATTGCATCCTAGAGCTGCACATTTAAGCTAGGACATGCTACATATCTGGAGCTAAAAGTAGACATTTGCTGAAAGAGACAATTAAATGGTTAAAGCGCATCCTATAGCTGCACATTTTGCACATTACACAAACACAACTGTTTTTACACATTACAGTGGCAATTGTCTAACTACTTAACCATGTTGTGCACAAGTACTCACCAACGAGCCACCCATGGGGAAACTGTCTGCCCTCAAACTGCGACACAGGGACGACTGCCTGAGGATGAGGGCATCATGAAAAATTCACACACACCTGCATAATCCGCAACCGTGCATCGCAAACAAACTGCACGTTGAGACTATGGAAGTGTTTGTGATTTCGGAAGGGCTGGGCATCTGTTGGAGCACGCAGCACAATGTGGGATTGCTCCCAAGACATTGGGCATTCAAACTATTGCATAGAATTCCCTCTTCAGGCGCCTCCAATTGCCATCATTTTGAGAGAATCCTATATAAAGCTTACTGACACATACCATGGCATCCAGAAAGTTGTCAAAAACCACAGAGAAGGTACCCTGAGACAGCCCATGCATGTACCCCTCTCTGGATTAAAAACTTCCAGAGGCCAGGACGTGTATGCAACTTAGCATCTTGGTCATGCCAGGGATTGCAGTCCGCATGTGTCTACGTAGCTCCAGACAGTGACGTGCAGTGAGGTCAAAGACTGGTGAGGCTCTGGCTTTGATACACCCAAGAAACACATACACACACACATATATATATATATATATATATATATATATATATATATATATATATATATATATATATATATATATATATATATATATATATATGTCCATGATGTTATATTGCTAAATACACTCAGTGCTCCATATAGGATGCATCCCTATCAATATGTTTAGTTTGAAATTATTTAAATAACCTAAAGCCATATTTTTGTGCTGAAACTGCCAAACACTCCCATTGGTTGGAGGTAAATACCTGAGAGGGTTCTCCATCTCATCAATATTTAAAATGTTCCAAGTTTGATATTTTTGCATGAAAGTTGTGTTTGTTTCAGTTTAGTAAGGATAGATTTATCCAGTCACTTCAAAAATTAACCTAAAAAAGTGCTGATCTGACACATGAAAATGCAGTCACTTTATGCCAGGTGTAAATAGTCCAATTTACAAAACATAAATAAAAAACATAAGGGAATACCAAGTCTTTAATTTTAACCAAAGGAGAAACAGGAAGCATTTCAAGTCTCCAGCACCATACAAGACATATGATAAAACCCAAAACAAAAGGCTTGTCCACTTCCTTCCAGCCATCTAATTACTTAAAAGAATGTGCTTGCTTTGGCAAAAGTAAGCTTTTTGCTGGTTTTGGCAAAATACAAAAAAAAAGTTATCAAGCTCAAACAAATTACCTATTTTGGGAAGCTGAACATTTATTCCAGCAAAAATGAAACTTTGGGTCAGAATTATTGTATGAGATGTTAAGTCATATTTACAAAGGGGTTTTCTCTCTATGTTTTTGTTGTGGCTTATATCTTTGGAATGGGTGAAAATTACTTATTTGGCTGACATGTGGCAGTTTATATACACAAACAAACACTCATACAGATTAGTTTAATTATTCAGGTATAAATATATTTATGACAGCAACACAGGAATTTGTCAGTTACTCTATAGGGCTGAGTATTTCAAAGCTTATATAGGTTGCATTAAAAAATCACAGATCTTTAAAGCTCTAGGTCTTCAAAATTAATAAAAAAATAACAAACATATATATATATAATTAATATAAAATTTGCAGTATACTTTTAATGTAATATATTGCAGAACCTGCAATATATTAAATAAAAAGTATTCCCTCCCTGGTAGTCTAGAGGGGGGAGCATTTAGTCTGCACCTCTGGCTGGCTCTCAGTGATGTGAGTCAGTGCATGCTGCACTCTTTCACACTGAGAGCTGGAACAAGGAGGAGATCAATTTGTATGGTCTGCATCAGAAGAGGTGCAGACCAAATGCTCCCCCACTAGACTACCAGGGAGGGAATACTTTTTATTTAATAATGTATATTGCAGTTTCTGTAATATAGTAAATCAAAAGTAAACTGCAAATTTGATAACTATGATGTTTAAGGCAACCTTTATAAGCTTTGAAATACTCAGCCCTATTGAGTAACTGACAAATTGCTGTTTTTCTGTCATAAATATATATATATATATATATATATATATATATATATATATATATATACCTGAATATTTGAACTATTCTGTGAGTGTTTGTGTATAATTATGTATAGACTGCCACATTTCAGCCAAATTAGTAATTTTTACCCATTCCACAACAAAAACATAGATAGAAAACCCCTTTGTAAATATGATTTAACACCTTATACAATAATTCTGACCCAAAGTTTTCACTTTTTTTTTGCTGGAATAAATGTTCAGCTTTCCAAAATAGGTAATTTGTTTGAGCTTAATAACTTTTTTATTTTGCCAAAACCAGCAAAAAGCTTACTTTTGCCAAAGCAAGCAAACTCTTTTAAGTAGTCTGACTCACTGGCCAGGCTCGGTGCACTGCTAGTCCGCAGCAGGGCTAAAGGTGGGGGAAAAACATAGCCCATCATGCGACTCACAGTTCACACACACATCCTAACTTTAAATTTAGGCAGGGAGGGCAAGGGCGGACTTATAGGTGTTGCAGGCCTGAGGCTTTATTTTTAGTAAAACTAAAGCCTCAGTCCCGCAACATCTAAGTCCGCCCCTGCCCTCCCTTCCTAAGTTTAAAGTTGAGATGTGTGTGTGAACTGTGAGTCGCATGATGGGCTATGTCAGTGTCACTTACCTGTACTGTAGAAGAGTCAAGTGACAGTAGTAGGCAGCAGCTGTCCTCCGCTACGAAAAAACAGGCTCTTCTGCTCTTCTTCCCTCTCTGGTGGCGCACTGTGGCGGGAATCATTGGTTTGCGCATGCACACTGCGCAGGAAGTCAAAGAACGTCAGTCATGTTCTCCTGGTGCTGTCAATCACCAGGAGAACATACATGACCGGCGCTCATTGGCTAAGAGGCTGCATTAGCGATGCCTCCTATATTAAGTTTTTAGCCGCGCTGCAGCACAAACCACCACCGGGTGGCGCAGCTGATTGGCTACAGATAGCAAAGCATGCTACAAGTCAACCCCTGTGCCTCTCTATTGCGCAATATAGCGATAAAAAAAAGAAAAAAAAAAGGAAATTTTTTTTATTATTTTTTTTTAAATTGATTTTTAAATAAAAAATGCCCCAAATTGCACCTGCCTCCTATGACTGCACATCACTGAAACAAACCTATAAAGGGAAAAAAGCAGTAAAAAAGCATTACCCTCCCCCAAAATAGAATACTTATCATCTTGAGCTCGTCGATCATTCAGGGGCTAAGGTATTTTCCTCACTCGGAAGCAAATTAGTGGAGCTTGTAGGATGCTGTAATGAAGTATGACTCTGAGTAGGAGATATGCGTTTGTTGTTTGAAGGCCGCTGCGGTAAAGGATGCCACTCTGTGGTAGAAGCGTTGGGAAATCCAGTTGGGTTTGAGGATTTGGCTGGTGGATCTGGAGAATCTTTTTCGTTATGGGTAGAATGTCGAACTCTAGTTTGAGGGGCTTGAATGAAATCCCAGTCCTGTAGGTATTGTTGGGCCCTAGCTGGCATAGCGACTGAAAATAGGTGACCCTCCTTATGAATGAGGAGCTTTGTTGGGTATCCCCATCTATATTTGATGCCATGTTGTTGCAGGATTTTAGTGGCTTCTCTGAAAGTTGCCCTCTTCTGGATTGTAAATTGGGAAAGGTCCAGAAAAACTTGTATGTTTTGAAACTGGTCAGGAAGGGTGGGATTAGAGATCATTGCTTTAGTGATCTGTTCCTTATAAGTAAAGAAATGGAAACGGGCAATAACATCCTGAGGTTTTTCAGCTGAGACATTCCTACCTCTAGGAAGCCTGTGAACTCTATCTAGCAAATTTTCACTAGGGAGCTGAGGCGATTTTAGGTGACCACAAAATTCATTGAGGAAGGGCTCTAGATCTTGAGTTGAGATCTCCTCAGGGATCCCCCAAAACCTTAGATTATTGTGGCAGGAGCGATCTTCAATGTCCGCCATCTTTGCTTCCATTGTGTCAATCATATCTACCACTATTTGTGAATGGTTGGAAAGGTTAGCTTGCTCCACCACCAAGTCCTCTTGTTTCTGCTCTAGAGTGTCCACTCTCTCACCAATGGCTCCTATATCTTTACGCAGGTCAGCCACAGAGCTCTTAACGGTTTTAGTGAGAGAGTCTTGAAGATTGTTCAGCTTCTGAGTAAGTGTAGCAACTATTTCTGACGCCATGGTAGACTCAGGATCTGAAACAGTTTGGTAACACTGATCTAATAAAGCTCCCTCTATTGGGGAGTTTGCTTCGGAATCCCCTGTATCTATTGGTTTCTCCAGCTGTGTCCAAGGTTTAAAGTGGTCAGCCACAGATTTTTTGTATTCAACGTGGTTTGCGGTCCTCCTCTTGGACCCTTGCGGCATGTTAGTGAATCCACTACCAAATAGTCTCTACCCAAGTGAACTGTATACAGGAGCTCCAATAGGTATATACTTGCCCTGGATGACAATGACTATTTAGTCACGTGCAACTTGAATCTTGACTATGGTTAAAAGGGGCTTGAAATCCCCTGCTAATCCCCCGACCACCGGAGTACCAAGGCCATTACATCTGCATGTTGAAGAAAATTTCACCCTCAAAGAGAGACCTTATGGCAAGCACCCGGACCTTTTCAAAGATCAGTTTAATATAGGGCCTCTTTGTAGCAAAATGACTCCTAGTAAAAGCCACTAACTCTTGTACCAGAGATCTCCCAAATGTCCCACTATATGCTCTTATAAGCAGAAGTTTACCGTGTCAAAGTAAGAGCAGTTAATCTGCAAAATTTAGTAATTCCACCTGCGTAGGGGACAAGTGGTCACTTAGGGAGCGTGGGTTGGTGAGGGGGGTTTGTGGACTCCTGCTAGGGCCTGTATAACAGGCCGGGACTTGCTGATAACGTATGCAGTTGAAGGGAGCAAGCATTATTAAAGTAAAAGTCTTACCAGCCCATTATAGTACGACAAAATAGAGGATCCGTTCTAGTATCGCAGGCACTTAACTGCTGCGTGTGGTGGGAGGAGGCTGCAAATGCAATGGCGGATTTTGCGCCAAATCTCCAATGCCGATCTGCTCAGAGAGGATCCTTTTCGTGACAACTGTTAATGTAGCTGAGTTCCGAACCTGGCTTTTTGTTGTTCTGTGAATGGGATGTGTGTAGTCGCTTGTCTGATGGAACTTTAGATCATGGGGCAACCTCTCATTCATGGTGCACCGATTTCCAGGATATGGTTCTGGATCAAACAAACCAGACTGTGGTCCACTATTGGCCTTAGATGTTCAGAGCTGTTGCTCCGGAGCGGATCCCTGACCCTCTGGAGCTCAGGGAGGCCAAGCTAGCACACCAGCAAAAAAAAAAACAGAGCCGTGTTAGTCCTGGACAGGTGCGGGAAAAATAAAGAAAAAAGAACTCGTTTTTGGAAGTCCGGGTTAGGAAAATTCAAATAAGGGTTCCTTTGTCCAAAAATAAGTAGTGGTCTAATCTGAATAAAAGTGTCAAAAATACCTTTTTTAATAGTCTATAGCTGAGAGCTCCCTCTCAAAACGTCTTCTCTCTTTGACGATTAACTCCGCCCCCCTTACAAGTATTCTTTTGAACTACAACAATAATATTTGGAAGAAGATCCTTGTTTTACATGCTGGTTAAACAAAAATGCATATAACAGTAAAATCTACATGTATTAATGCATACAGTCCCCAAGAAACAGACTGATCATAAGCAATGACTAGTCTATATACAAAGAGAAAATCACAAAAATGATGATAAAAACAAAATAAATACATAAAATGTTAAGAACACTTATAGATAGAACAGCAAACACTTCCCTGGTCAACTGGAACTGTTATTCCCAACCACTCAACAGTAAATAAAGTAAATATCATGTGATACACCTACAAAATAACAATGAATCAGGTTTTAACCAGTTTATCACTATCATTATTTTGTAGATGATTTGGGTAGTTCAGTTCATCACCTAAATATTGTAATATTAATATATTTTTGTTTTTACCTTTCGTGCACACTCATGGTTATTATGTTAAAGTGATAGTAAGTCTGAATTAAACTTTCATGATTCAGATAGGGCATGTTATTTTAAACAACATTCAAATTACCTTTTATCATCTAATTTGCTTTATTCTCTTGGTATACTTAGTTAAAAGCAAAACCTAGGTAGGCTCATATGCTAATTACTAAGCCCTTTAAGGCCTCCCCCTAATCTAAATGCATTTGACAGTTTTTCACAACTAGAGGGCATTAGTTAATGTGTTTCATATAAATAACATTGTGCTGATGTGCGTGGATATTTTAAGAGTCAGCACTAATTGCCTGAAATGCAAGTCAAAAGATCTGAGATAAGGAGGCAGTCTGCAGAAGCTTAGATACAAGGTAATTACAGAAGTAAAAAGTATATTTATATAACAGTGTTGGTTATGCAAAACTGGGGAATGGTAAATAAAGGGATTATCTATCTTTTTAAACAATAACATTTTTGGTGTTTAATATCCCTTTAAATGATATATTCTATGTTTACTTTACACATTTAGGGGCCTATTTATCAAGCTTTGTACAGAGTACAGTCTAAAGACTACAATCGGGTTGATTGACAGCCCCTGCTAGCGGCCAATTGGCTGCAAATCTACAGGGGGTGGCGTTGCGCCAGCAGTTCACAAGAACTGCTGGTGCAATGCTAAATCCGGAAAGCGTAATGCTGTCCGCATTCAGCGATGTCTGTCGGACAATGTTTGACAGTCGGATAATGTTTGACAGACATTTGATAAATAGGCCCCATATAATGAACACTACTTTTTTTTAGTATCATGAAAGTTTTTAAGTTTCATCACATGCCATTTACTGAATTTACTTTAGAGTGGTTTTGTGTCTGTTGGCCAGTATGCACATGTCTTGTATGGAGTAACCTCTAAACAAAACATTATGGGCCAGATTACAAGTGGAGCCCAAAATATCGCCTAACCTTTGTAATACCAGTGCGCTTCCATAGGCTCCTATGGGAGCCTCGTTGTAATGCCATCACAGACGGCATCAGAATCTCGCACAGCAAAGAGGTAAGTAGTGCAGGGATGGGCAGCACTTAGTAAATATATATGACTATATATATATTTATGTGTTAATATGTGTAGATACACATATTAACACATAAATATATATGTATATATTTACATACATATATATTAACTGGGGACACACAGTTCCCATAGACCGCAATGTAAAGGCACTTTTCAGTGCTCCCATGCTACTTTTTTTTTTTAAATAAAAAACTATAATTCCCTATTATTATTAGGGCATTTGGGGCACTTTTAGAAAATTAAACAGGGATCTGATCTCTGGTTAATTTTCGGAGCACTAGTTGCTACCCCAAGCTCACAGTAGCAATAACCAGCCATCTAGAGCGCGATAATTTAGAGCTCCACTTGTAATCTAGCCCTATGTACAGGCAACTAATATGCAAAGGAACCTAAATTGAATTTCAAGACCTGATCCTTATTTAGGGCCAGATTTCAAGTGGAGCACTAACAGTTACACGCAAGCGAAAAGGGTTTTATCATGTGCATGTCGTGTTTTTCGCCAGTGACGTGCAGTGAGGTCAGAGGCTGGTGAGGCACTGGCTGTGATACGCCCAAGAAACACATATATGAACCTGACAGAGGCAGCTTAAATTTACAATTAAATTGGCAGGTTGCAGGTCCAATTTACTGTTATTATTAAATTTGCTTCATTCTCTTGGTATCCTTTGTTGAAGGATATGCAGCAATGCACTACTGGGTGCTAACTGAACACATTCAATGAGCCAATGACAAGAGGCATATATGTGCAACCACCAATCACCAGATGCTCCCAGTAGTGCATTACTGCTCCTTAGCCTACCTAGTGTGCTTTTCAAATGATACCATAAGAAAAAAGCAAAATAGATAACAGAAGTAAAATGTAAAGTTGTTCAATATATTTTTTTTTATCTGTAACATGAAAGAAAAAAATGTGTTTAATGCTCCTTTAACATTGTAAAGCAAATTAACATTCATCTACTAAAAAACAACTTAAAGGGACAGGAAACCCCAAAATGTTATTTCATGGTTTGGACAGAGCATACAATTTCAAACAACTTTCCAGTTTACTTCTATTATCAAATTTGCTTCATTCTCTAGTTATCCTTTGCTGAAAGAATAGTATTCAGCTAGCTGAACACATCTAGTTAGCCAATCACAAGAGACAAGTATGTGCAGGCACCAATCAGCAGCTAGCTCCCACTAGTTTAAAATATGTGTAATAGTTTTCAACAAGGGATACTAAGAGAATGAAGCACATTTGAAAATTGAAGTGAAAGTAAAAGTGTCTTAAAATGACATGCTCTATCTCAAACATTCAAGTTTAATTTTGACTTTCCTATCCCTTTAAGTAACACATTCCAATTTTTATTCTCTATTAGTTTTTATCCTTCCTTACAAAGCAACTGCAATTGTATTTCTTAAAGGGACATGAAACCCTACATTTTTCTTTCATGATTTAGGTAGAACATACAATTATTTGAAACTACCTTCCAGTTAACTTCCTTTATGTAATCTCCTTCATTCCCTTTGTATCCTTTGTTGAGGAGCAGCAATGCACTACAGGTTTCTAACTGAACACATGGGTGAGCCAATGACAAACGGTATATAGATGCAGTCAGCCACCAATTAGAAGCTAGAACCTAGGTTCTTTGCTGCTCCTGAACTTTCCTAGATAAACCTTTCAGCAAAGGATAACAAGAGAAGGAAGCAAATTAAATAATATGTCATTTGTAAATTTTCTAATTAATTGTATGCCTGATCTGAATCATGAAAACAAAATACACACATACACTGACACCTCTAGAACTAAGGATACGCAAACTGACACATCTAGGACTGAGCATACACACATACACTGACACCTCTAGAACTAAGGATACACAAACTGACACATCTAGGACTGAGGATACACACATACACTGACACCTCTAGAACTAAGGATACACAAACTGACACATCTAGGACTGAGGATACACACATACACTGACACCTCTAGGACTGAGGATACACACATACACTGACACCTCTAGGACTGAGGATACACACATACACTGACACCTCTAGGACTGAGGATACACACATACACTGACACCTCTAGAACTAAGGATACACAAACTGACACCTCTAGGACTGAGGATACACACATACACTAACACCTCTAGAACTAAGGATACACAAACTGACACCTCTAGGACTGAGGATACACCTGACACCTCTAGAACTAAGGATACACAAACTGACACCTCTAGGACTGAGGATACACACATACACTAACACCTCTAGGACTGAGGATACACACATACACTAACACCTCTAGGACTGAGGATACACACATACACTGACACCTCTAGGACTGAGGATACACACATACACTAACACCTCTAGGACTGAGGATACACACATACACTGACACCTCTAGGACTGAGGATATACACATACACTGACACCTCTAGGACTAAGGATACACAAACTGACACCTCTAGGACTGAGGATACACACATACACTAACACCTCTAGAACTAAGGATACACAAACTGACACCTCTAGGACTGAGGATACACACATACACTAACACCTCTAGAACTAAGGATACACAAACTGACACCTCTAGGACTGAGGATACACACATACACTAACACCTCTAGGACTGAGGATACACACATACACTAACACCTCTAGGACTGAGGATACACACATACACTAACACCTCTAGAACTAAGGATACACAAACTGACACCTCTAGGACAGAGGATACACACATACACTAACACCTCTAGAACTAAGGATACACAAACTGACACCTCTAGGACTGAGGATACACACATACACTAACACTTCAAGAACTAAGGATATACACATACACTGACACCTCTAGGACTGAGAACACACATACACTGACACCTCTAGGACTAAGGATACACACATACACTGACACCTCTAGGACTAAGGATACACAAACTGACACCTCTAGGACTGAGGATACACACATACACTGACACCTCTAGAACTAAGGATATACACATACACTGACACCTTTAGGACTGAGGATATACATATACACTGACACCTCTAGGACTGAGGATACACACATACACTGACACCTCTAGAACTGAGGATACACACATACACTGACACCTCTAGGACTGAGGATACACACATACACTGACACCTCTAGGACTGAGGATACACACATACATTGACACCTCTAGGACTGAGGATACACACATACACTGACACCTCTAGGACTGAGGATACACACATACACTGACACCTCTAGGACTGAGGATACACACATACACTGACACCTCTAGGACTGAGGATACACACATACACTAACACCTCTAGGACTGAGGATACACACATACACTAACACCTCTAGAACTAAGGATACACAAACTGACACCTCTAGGACAGAGGATACACACATACACTAACACCTCTAGAACTAAGGATACACAAACTGACACCTCTAGGACTGAGGATACACACATACACTAACACCTCTAGAACTAAGGATACACAAACTGACACCTCTAGGACTGAGGATACACACATACACTAACACTTCAAGAACTAAGGATATACACATACACTGACACCTCTAGGACTGAGAACACACATACACTGACACCTCTAGGACTGAGGATACACACATACACTGACACCTCTAGAACTGAGGATACACACATACACTGACACCTCTAGGACTGAGGATACACACATACACTAACACCTCGAGAACTAAGGATATACACATACACTGACACCTCTAGGACTGAGGATACACACATACACTAACACTTCAAGAACTAAGGATATACACATACACTGACACCTCTAGGACTGAGAACACACATACACTGACACCTCTAGGACTAAGGATACACACATACACTGACACCTCTAGGACTAAGGATACACACATACACTGACACCTCTAGAACTAAGGATATACACATACACTGACACCTCTAGGACTGAGGATACACAAATACACTGACACCTCTAGGACTGAGGATACACACATACACTAACACCTCGAGAACTAAGGATATACACATACACTGACACCTTTAGGACTGAGGATATACATATACACTGACACCTCTAGGACTGAGGATACACACATACACTGACACCTCTAGAACTGAGGATACACACATACACTGACACCTCTAGGACTGAGGATACACACATACACTGACACCTCTAGGACTGAGGATACACACATACATTGACACCTCTAGGACTGAGGATACACACATACACTGACACCTCTAGGACTGAGGATACACACATACACTGACACATCTAGGACTGAGGATACACACATACACTGACACCTCTAGGACTGAGGATACACACATACACTGACACCTCTAGGACTGAGGATACACACATACACTGACACCTCTAGGACTGAGGATACACACATACACTGACACCTCTAGGACTGAGGATACACACATACACTGACACCTCTAGGACTGAGGATACACACATACACTAACACCTCTAGGACTGAGGATACACACATACACTAACACCTCTAGAACTAAGGATACACAAACTGACACCTCTAGGACAGAGGATACACACATACACTAACACCTCTAGAACTAAGGATACACAAACTGACACCTCTAGGACTGAGGATACACACATACACTAACACCTCTAGAACTAAGGATACACAAACTGACACCTCTAGGACTGAGGATACACACATACACTAACACTTCAAGAACTAAGGATATACACATACACTGACACCTCTAGGACTGAGAACACACATACACTGACACCTCTAGGACTAAGGATACACACATACACTGACACCTCTAGGACTAAGGATACACACATACACTGACACCTCTAGGACTAAGGATACACAAACTGACACCTCTAGGACTGAGGATACACACATACACTGACACCTCTAGAACTAAGGATATACACATACACTGACACCTCTAGGACTGAGGATACACAAATACACTGACCCCTCTAGGACTGAGGATACACACATACACTAACACCTCGAGAACTAAGGATATACACATACACTGACACCTTTAGGACTGAGGATATACATATACACTGACACCTCTAGGACTGAGGATACACACATACACTGACACCTCTAGAACTAAGGATACACACATACACTGACACCTCTAGGACTAAGGATACACACATACACTGACACCTCTAGGACTAAGGATACACAAACTGACACCTCCAGGACTGAGGATACACACATACACTGACACCTCTAGAACTAAGGATATACACATACACTGACACCTCTAGGACTGAGGATACACAAATACACTGACACCTCTAGGACTGAGGATACACACATACACTAACACCTCGAGAACTAAGGATATACACATACACTGACACCTTTAGGACTGAGGATATACATATACACTGACACCTCTAGGACTGAGGATACACACATACACTGACACCTCTAGAACTGAGGATACACACATACACTGACACCTCTAGGACTGAGGATACACACATACACTGACACCTCTAGGACTGAGGATACACACATACATTAACACCTCTAGGACTGAGGATACACACATACACTGACACCTCTAGGACTGAGGATACACACATACACTGACACATCTAGGACTGAGGATACACACATACACTGACACCTCTAGGACTGAGGATACACACATACACTGACACCTCTAGGACTGAGGATACACACATACACTGACACCTCTAGGACTGAGGATACACACATACACTGACACCTCTAGGACTGAGGATACACACATACACTGACACCTCTAGGACTGAGGATACACACATACACTAACACCTCTAGGACTGAGGATACACACATACACTAACACCTCTAGAACTAAGGATACACAAACTGACACCTCTAGGACAGAGGATACACACATACACTAACACCTCTAGAACTAAGGATACACAAACTGACACCTCTAGGACTGAGGATACACACATACACTAACACCTCTAGAACTAAGGATACACAAACTGACACCTCTAGGACTGAGGATACACACATACACTAACACTTCAAGAACTAAGGATATACACATACACTGACACCTCTAGGACTGAGAACACACATACACTGACACCTCTAGGACTAAGGATACACACATACACTGACACCTCTAGGACTAAGGATACACACATACACTGACACCTCTAGGACTAAGGATACACAAACTGACACCTCTAGGACTGAGGATACACACATACACTGACACCTCTAGAACTAAGGATATACACATACACTGACACCTCTAGGACTGAGGATACACAAATACACTGACACCTCTAGGACTGAGGATACACACATACACTAACACCTCGAGAACTAAGGATATACACATACACTGACACCTTTAGGACTGAGGATATACATATACACTGACACCTCTAGGACTGAGGATACACACATACACTGACACCTCTAGAACTGAGGATACACACATACACTGACACCTCTAGGACTGAGGATACACACATACACTGACACCTCTAGGACTGAGGATACACACATACACTGACACCTCTAGGACTGAGGATACACACATACACTGACACCTCTAGGACTGAGGATACACACATACACTGACACCTCTAGGACTGAGGATACACACATACACTGACACCTCTAGGACTGAGAATACACACATACACTGACACCTCTAGGACTGAGGATACACACATACACTGACACCTCTTGGACTGAGGATACACACATACACTGACACCTCTAGGACTGAGGATACACACATACACTGACACCTCTTGGACTGAGGATACACACATACACTGACACCTCTAGGACTGAGGATACACACATACACTAACACCTCTAGGACTGAGGATACACACATACACTAACACCTCTAGGACTGAGGATACACACATACACTGACACCTCTAGGACTGAGGATACACACATACACTAACACCTCTAGGACTGAGGATACACACATACACTAACACCTCTAGGACTGAGGATACACACATACACTGACACCTCTAGGACTGAGGATACACACATACACTGACACCTCTAGGACTGAGGATACACACATATACTGACACCTCTAGGACTGAGGATACACACATATACTGACACCTCTAGGACTGAGGATACACACATACACTGACACCTCTAGGACTGAGGATACACACATACACTGACACCTCTAGGACTGAGGATACACACATACACTGACACCTCTAGGACTGAGGATACACACATATACTGACACCTCTAGGACTGAGGATACACACATATACTGACACCTCTAGAATAGAATTATATTATTTTATGCTTTACTGTTATCACTGCCGTGTAAATGTTTTATTTTTTTGCTGCATAAGTGGTTTGGTTCTCTGCCTTAACCTCAAATCTCGCAGCATTATGGGAATTGTAGATGCAGGGGGCAATTCACCTTAGAGGTTTGGGACAAAATCTTACATTGACATAATTTAGTGCAATGATTACAGTTAATTAAGTTTATTCTATATTAGCAGAAAATAATTTACTAAACTAAATTTAATATTTTTATACAAATATTCTGTGGCCTCTATTTCAATCAGATTAGCTCTCCAAACAGGTTTTCTCAGACTCAATGCAATAAACTATGTTCACAAATATGAACCCATTTTAAAAACATGTTTAACTACCACAAACTAAGGCAAGAACAGTGCTCCATTCCATCAGGGGTAGATGGTAGATGCCATGCTGACAGTTACAATCTCAGAGTTTCAGGATTAGATTATAAACTACAGAAAGAATAAGTTTATTTGCTGGACAAAAAAACAAACAAAAACGAAATCAGAAATAAAATATTAATGTTCAAAGACCAAATCATTAAACCTCTTTATAGCTGCAAGCATTTTAGCAAATGATTCACATTCACATTATCCCCTGTTATTCATTAAAATAATCTATTTTATTTAGATTAATTGATTTTTACGTTCTACACTCATCTTTGTTTACTCTCAGTCCAATCCTGAAACGTGATCGCAATGCTGCCATCAGAGCTAGTATGCAGAGAGGCTAGAGCCTATATGGAACCTCAACCTGATACACAGAGGCTAGAGCCTACACGGAACTCCTATCTGACATGCTGTCTCTGATTCAAGACAGCAGCAGTGTCTAGTCTACAGGGAAACGCAGCTCCTACCTGCTGCTGCATGGCTGCCCTGGCCCCTGCTCCAACAACCACAGCCCTCCTCTCTGAAAAAAGCCTGCATGGCGCATGCAGTAAATACTTACAACTTGTTGCAAGCCACAGTCCTCCAGGACCGAGTCCGTCCAGTAAGTCTAGTCCACTAGTCACAACCGCAGCTGAGCGCTTTCATTTCAGCACAGGGAGGGCACGCACTTGCACACAGTCAGCAGCAGCTCCCGCTCCTGTACTGAGAGTCTCTTCCCGCCTGAAGTCTGACGTCACGTGACCCACAGTGTGTCACTCTGTCACTCAGCAGCCCAGCAGGCACGCCTTCCCGGCAGTGCTGAAGCTGATTGGCTGAGGGATCTAGCTCCATTATGGAGGCGGTTTTGAGAACCGCCTCCATTGGAGCTTGTAAGAGGGGTCGGAGAGACACCACTGGGTGGCGCTAGCGCTAAGTAAGCAGTGGAAGTTATTCAGATCCATGTTGCGCAATTAATGGAGGACAGCGGACCGGCACACTGCCTCCTAATTGCGCAATAATGGATGCTGAATTTGGCAGCGCAAGCGCAGTAGTACAAATAAAATAATGATGACGTGGGTAATCGCCGTGGGGGGGTACCCTTGGGGCGGGGGTGGGCGTGGCTAAAGAAATAAAAGCCAAAAAATACTTCTTTTTTTTATTTAATAAATATTATTTTAAATCTTTTTTCACTGATTGGACAGGGTAGGCACTGCCTACCCTGCCTCCTATTACTGCACGTCACTGTTTTTCGCTCATATTACAAGTTGAAAGTAAAAGCAATCACTTTAGCGCAATTAAATTTGAAGGGACACTGAACCCAAATTTTTTCTTTCATGATTCAGATAGAGCATGCAATTTTAAGCAACTTTCTAATTTACTCTTATTATCACATTTTCTTTATTCTCTTGGTATCTTTATTTGAAATGCAAGAATGTAAGTTTAAATGCCAGCCCATTTTTGGTGAACAACCTGGGTTGTTCTTGCTGATTGGTGGATAAATTCAACAACCAATAAACAAGCTCTGTCCAGGGTCTGAACCAAAAAAATAGCTTAGATGCCTTCTTTTTCAAATAAAGATGACAAAGAAAAAATGATAATAGGAGTAAATTAGAAAGTTGCTTAAAATTGCATGCTCTATCTGAATCGCGAATAAAAAATATGGTTTCAGTGTCCCTTTAACGCTCTTAGGGCTCTGGCGCATCCTCAGAGCTCTGGTTAACTGTTTCGCAAAACAAAAAAGTGTCGCAAAACACATTAAAGATAAATTTAAAAGAACAGTTACACTCATGATAACACTAACTAATAAAAATTATTTAAAAAAAAAAATATTGCACAAAAAACTTATAAGGGCTCAAAGATATGAGGACTCAGATGTTAGGGAAAAAAAAGGCAGGCAAAGGACTTTAACATAGAGATACTGTACATACAAATACATGTCTTAAAATGTATACTGTATGTATGTTTACACATGTATTTATGTATCTACTGAATATGTGTATATATACACATATATATACACAAACACATAAATACATATGTACACACATATAGAAAAATATTATATATATATATATATATATATATATATATATATATATATATATATATATATATATATATATATATATATATATATATATATATATATATATATATATATATATATATATATATAAGAAAAAAAGAAAAATAAACCACTATTACTCTAGCAACAGGTATTTTACTACTATTGAATAATTTCAGCAGGATCCAAACAGCAGTACAGAATACAACAGCCAGATATTAGAATAAAATGTCCAACAAAATCAATTCAAACGAAGATTTAAAGGTATGAACCAAAAGTTTTTCTATAGAAAATATGGGAACATGGATTACAAATATTGATATGAGCGCCGTATGGGACTAAATATATGTCTATGGATGGCGTAAATATGCAGGTCTTCAATTAGACATACTATGTTGCAAGCTTATACTAATACAGAGTTACTATGTGTGTGGAACATAATTGACTACAGCACTTTTCATTTGGAGAATTCACATCAGCACCTCTGCGACATATGGGGAAATTGATTTTGTTGGACAGTTTATTCTAATATCTGGCTGTTGTATTCTGTACTGCTGTTTTGATCCTGCTGAAATTATTCAAAAGTAGTAAAATACCTGTTGCTAGAGTAATAGTGGTCTATTTTTCTTTTTCCTGCTATATTGTTTGACTACCACTGTTTTGCACTGTCTGCAGTGAATGTCTATATGAATGCTGCTTTCATAAGGTATTGCTCGTATATATATACTTTTTGGTGCTGATATCATTATATATATGTGTGTGTGTGTGTGCAATGGAGCTCTTTGCAGTTAAAGGGACAGTCAAGTCCAAAAAAAACTTTCATGTTTCAAATAGGGCATGTAATTTTAAACAACTTTCCAATTTACTTTTATCACCAATTTTGCTTTGTTCTCTTGGTATTCTTAGTTGAAAGCTTAACCTAGGAGGTTCATATGCTAATTTCTTAGACTTTGAAGGCCATCTCTAATCTAAATGCATTTTGATTGTTTTTCACCACTAGAGGGCATTAGTTCACGTGTCTCATATAGATAACATTGAGCTCATGCATGTGAATTTACCATGGAGACAGCTCTGATTGCCAAAATGCAAGTCTGCCAAAAGAACTGAAATAAGGGGGCAGTCTGCTAATGCTTAGATACAAGGTAATTACAGAGGTAAAAGGTGTATAATTATAACTGTGTTGGTTATGCAAAACTGGGGAATTGGTAATTATGGGATTGTCTATCTTTTAAAACAACAAAAATTCTGGTGTTGACTGTCCCTTTAAGTAGAATGTATGCAATATTTAATAAAGTGTTATACTGTGTATCTACTGTAAATATTTTACATTCAAATGTTCTGCACATAACAGAATATGGTCTATGTATTTTCAAATATATATTTCTATATGTATCTGTATATATCTACACCTATATATAATCATCTATAGCTATAGGTATAGTTATATATTGCATCAAAATACCATCAGATATATGAAGAAATATGTATTTATGAATACAAAATGATAAAAGTTTATTTTGACTTGATTGTCCCTTAAATATGAAATCCGTGGGTATGATTACTTGACAGATACTTCTAACATCCTACAATATTTTCTTTGTGCTGGATGGATTATTGCTATATAACATTGGAACATAGGAGCTTTGACAAAATAATTTCCTTGTGCATCTCTGATCCCATATGTTGTATGCTATTATTATAATTGAAATGTCTGATATATTGGAAAATGCTATTTCCCTCTCAAAAGTATGATCCTTTTGAAAATGTTATATTCTGAATTTGGTAAAAGGGAACATAGAAGTTCATTCAATTCTATAACACAAATTGCATCATATAGTGGAGAACCTTAACCCCTTAACGACCGACGACGTATGCCATACGTCCTCAAAAAAAAAGCACTTAACGACCGAGGACGTATGGCATACGTCGTCGGTTTAACAGAGCACTGGAAGCGATCGAAATCGCTTCCAGCTGCTCTAACAGTATTGCAGGCTTGCCTTGAGGTCTAGGCATCCTGCAATACTGTTCCCGAGTGCCGGGACCGGATTGATCACTCCCCCACGAGTGATCACTTCCGGTTTCGCTCCACGTGGAGCCCGGCAGTGTTTCAGAGCATCGGAAGCGATCGGACACGCTTCCGATGCTCTGCTTGTTTGCTAAGTGCCTCGGTGGGTCGAGGCACTTAGTTAGTTATAAATTAAAATAAAAATAATAAAAAAAAAAAAACGAATAAAAAAAAAAAAGCCCTAAATAGCCCCCCCCCCCTCCCCCTTCACTAGGCATCCAAGATGGCGATGCCCAGTGCATCATGGGGCCTCTGGGGGTGTCCCTAGCCTGCATCATCATAGGGGCAAGCTAGGGTCACCCAATCTGAGCCTCCCACCCTAAAAAAAAAAATAATAATAAAATACCCCATTTGTCTGATCATGTCAATATTTGTAAATATTGACTATGATCAGTGTGGATCTCCCTCCCTCTCCTCACTTGCCATTTTGTTGGAGAGAGAGAGAGACCTGTATTTAGCAGAGAGAGAGATTTATTTCTTTTATTTGTTAAAAAATATAGAACCAAAGGCTCTTTTCAGAGCCATTAACCCCTAGCTTGCCAGTGATCACTATATATCACTGGCAGTAACATAGGTGCACTTTTTTTTTGCTGCATTTTGCTGTCTGTGCGTTTTTTTAGGGGTTAATTTTGTTGTTGTAATTTTTAAAAAACCCAAAGGCTCTTTTCAGAAACATTTAGTTAATTTAATTTAATTTTCAGAGCCATTAACCCCTAGCTTGCCAGTGATCGCTATATATCACTGGCAGTAGCAAAGGTGCACTTTTTTTTTTGCTGCATTTTGCTGTCTGTGCATTTTTTTAGGGGTTAATTTTGTTGTTGTAATTTTTTAAAAACCCAAAGGCTCTTTTCAGAAACATTTAGTTAATTTAATTTAATTTTCAGAGCCATTAACCCCTAGCTTGCCAGTGATCGCTATATATCACTGGCAGTAGCAAAGGTGCACTTTTTTTTTTTGCTGCATTTTGCTGTCTGTGCATTTTTTTAGGGGTTAATTTTGTTGTTGTAATTTTTTAAAAACCCAAAGGCTCTTTTCAGAAACATTTAGTTAATTTAATTTAATTTTCAGAGCCATTAACCCCTAGCTTGCCAGTGATCGCTATATATCACTGGCAGTAGCAAAGGTGCACTTTTTTTTTTGCTGCATTTTGCTGTCTGTGCATTTTTTTAGGGGTTAATTTTGTTGTTGTAATTTTTTAAAAACCCAAAGGCTCTTTTCAGAAACATTTAGTTAATTTAATTTAATTTTCAGAGCCATTAACCCCTAGCTTGCCAGTGATCGCTATATATCACTGGCAGTAGCAAAGGTGCAC
This sequence comes from Bombina bombina, assembly GCF_027579735.1. Taxonomy (NCBI): domain Eukaryota; kingdom Metazoa; phylum Chordata; class Amphibia; order Anura; family Bombinatoridae; genus Bombina; species Bombina bombina. Next base: position 967,313,926 of record NC_069500.1, on the reverse strand, counting down.
TTTTTTGCTAGTTAATTTAGTTAATTAATTTAGTTAATTTAATTTAATTTTCAGAGCCATTAACCTCTAGCTTGCCAGTGATCGCTATAAATCACTGGCAGTAGCATAGCTGTACTTTTTTGCTAGTTAATTTAGTTAATTAATTTAGTTAATTTAATTTTTTTTAGTAATTGTTTTCTGTGATACAAAAATGTCACAGAAAAGATATAGTGCTGAGGAGGCGTATGCCATCCTTGCGTCAGAGTCAGATGCCTCTATTTCTGACTCAGACCCCAATTTTGACCCTGCCATGTGCTCAGATACATCACTAGATGCAGTCTCAACCGATAGTGATGTATCTGTGGCTGCTAGCCCCCCTGCCAGCCCCCCTGCCAGCCCCCCTGCTAGCCCCCCTGCCAGAAGGAGGCGTGTTGCTGCCATTGCTGCTGAAGAGTGGGTAACGCCTCATCTCCAGAGGCCAGATATCCCACCCTTCACAGCAAATGCTGGCATAAATATAGATGTGGCAGGTTTTAGCCCCCAGCAGTTTCTGGAAGTGTTTCTGGGCGATGATATATTGGGGAACATTGTCGCCCAAACTAATTTATATGCCCATCAGTTCCGTGCTGCAAAGCCTGGAACATATTTGGCAAAGCAGCAATGGGCCCCCATCAATGTGCCAGAATTCAAAAAATTCTGGGCATTGACTATGCTGATGGGCATCATAAAGAAACCCTCCATTCGCTCCTACTGGAGTACTAGCCCCATCTGCTCTACCCCCATTTTCTCCCAGACTATGTCGAGGAAGAGGTATGAAATGATTCTGCATTTCATGCACTTCAGCGACAACAGCCTGTGCCCCCCTAGGGAGCATCCCCAATTTGACAGGCTGTATAAAATCCGCCCCCTGATAACCCACTTTTCTGCCAGGTTTGCAGAGGCTTATACACCTGGAAGGAATATATGCGTTGATGAATCCCTAATGAAGTATAAGGGAAGGCTGGGATTCAAGCAGTATATTCCTTCCAAACGCTCCAGATATGGGGTAAAGGTGTATAAGCTCTGTGACAGCGAGACTGGGTATACTCAGGCCTTCCGGGTGTATGAGGGAAAGGATAGCCACCTTGACCCTCCAGGTTGCCCAGAACATATGGGAACCACTGGCAAGATTGTCTGGGACCTGATATTACCCCTAATGAACAAAGGGTATCACTTGTACTTAGACAATTTTTATACAAGTGTCCTTTTGTTCAAGCTACTGTATTGCTTTGATACAGTAGCTTGCGGTACAATTAAAAAGAACCGCGCAGGTTTCCCAGGACAGCTTGTACGCACCCGGCTACGAAGGGGGGAGACCTCAGCTCTGCGCCAAGAGGAGCTGTTGGCACTGAAGTACAGAGACAAGAAGGATGTATACCTTCTTACCACCATCCACACAGAGAGGACGGTGGCGGTTTCTGTACGTGGCAGAGCTGAGATCATAAGGAAGCCAGTGTGCATCAAGTCTTATAACCGGCATATGGGTGGGGTTGATCTGGCTGATCAGCTGCTGCAGCCCTATCTAATTATGCGGAAGACAAGGGCCTGGTACAAAAAGGTTGCAATTTACCTAATGCAGATTGCAACCCACAACGCTTTTTTGTTGTTCAAAAAAGCAAACCCCAGAGTTAAAAAGACTTTTTTACAGTTTCAGCTCCAGATTATTACGGGGATTTTGTACCATGATGCACCTGCTCCCCGGGCGGTGATGGGAGAGAGCAGAGTTGGGGCTACCCATTTTATTTTTAAAATCCCCCCTAATGCCACAAAGCAGAAACCACAAAAAAAATGCAGAGTCTGTACCAAGAGGGGGAAGAGAAGGGACACCATATATTACTGTCCTGATTGCCCTGGACAGCCTGCACTCTGCATTGGGGACTGCTTCAAGCGGTACCATACAATGGTCAATTTTTTAAAAAAATAAATACATTTGCTGTTACATATATATATATTTTTTTTGGTTATGTTTATAGTTAGATGTTTTTTTGTTTTTTTTACTTTTACTGTGCCAGATTTTTACATTTCACTACTCTATTTTTTTCTAAAATTGGGCCTGTTTTTTTTTTAACCAAAACCCCTGTCAAACCTATGCATGGGGGACATAGGTGTTCTCAGGGTGCCTTGCAGAAAACAACCTGAAGTATGTTTTTGTAATAACTTACAACAGTCTCTCCTAAATTATAGTCAAAAAGCAATGTGTCTGTAAAAATGAAAATTGAAAAATTACCACCATACACTTTCTCCAATTTTTTGGGCTAAAACGGTTGCTTCAAAGGCATCAAAGCACACCATATACAATACCTTGGGGTGTCAACATTTAAAAAATATACACTTTGAATGCAATAAATAAAAGTGGGGTATGCGATAGGCCCCAAACTAAAGATAGGCCTATCAGAAGAAATACTCTCATTTTTAATAACTAAAATCACAAGTCATAAAATTGTAACATAACCTTCCCAAAATCCTGGCAAACCTATGCATGGGGGGCATAGGTGTACTCAGGGTGCCTTGCAGAAAACAACCTGAAGTATTATTTTGCAATAACTTACAACAATCTCTCCTAAATCATAGTCAAAAAGCAATGTGTCTGTAAAAATGAAAATTGAAAAATTACCACCATATACTTTCTCCAATTTTTTGGGCTAAAACGGTTGCTTCAAAGGCATCAAAGCACACCATATACAATACCTTGGGGTGTCAACATTTAAAAAATATACACTTTGAATGCAATAAATAAAAGTGGGGTATGCGATAGGCCCCAAACTAAAGATAGGCCTATCAGAAGAAATACTCTCATTTTTAATAACTAAAATCACAAGTCATAAAATTGTAACATAACCTTCCCAAAATCCTGGCAAACCTATGCATGGGGGGCATAGGTGTACTCAGGGTGCCTTGCAGAAAACAACCTGAAGTATTATTTTGCAATAACTTACAACAATCTCTCCTAAATCATAGTCAAAAAGCAATGTGTCTGTAAAAATGAAAATTGAAAAATTACCACCATATACTTTCTCCAATTTTTTGGGCTAAAACGGTTGCTTCAAAGGCATCAAAGCACACCATATACAATACCTTGGGGTGTCAACATTTAAAAAATATACACTTTGAATGCAATAAATAAAAGTGGGGTATGTGATAGGCCCCAAACTAAAGATAGGCCTATCAGAAGAAATACTCTCATTTTTAATAACTAAAATCATGTAACATAACCTTCCCAAAATCCTGGCAAACCTATGCATGGGGGGCATAGGTGTACTCAGGGTGCCTTGCAGAAAACAACCTGAAGTATTCTTTTGCAATAACTTACAACAGTCTCTCCTAAATCATAGTAAAAAAGCAATGTGTCTGTAACAATGAAAATTGAAAAATTACCACCATATACTTTCTCCAATTTTTTGGGCTAAAACGGTTGCTTCAAAGGCATCAAAGCACACCATATACAATACCTTGGGGTGTCAACATTTAAAAAATATACACTTTGAATGTAATAAATAAAAGTGGGGTATGTGATAGGCCCCAAACTAAAGATAGGCCTATCAGAAGAAATACTCTCATTTTTAATAACTAAAATCACAAGTCATAAAATTGTAACATAACCTTCCCAAAATCCTGGCAAACCTATGCATGGGGGGCATAGGTGTACTCAGGGTGCCTTGCAGAAAACAACCTGAAGTATTCTTTTGCAATAACTTACAACAATCTCTCCTAAATCATAGTCAAAAAGCAATGTGTCTGTAAAAATGAAAATTGAAAAATTACCACCATATACTTTCTCCAATTTTTTGGGCTAAAACGGTTGCTTCAAAGGCATCAAAGCACACCATATACAATACCTTGGGGTGTCAACATTTAAAAAATATACACTTTGAATGCAATAAATAAAAGTGGGGTATGTGATAGGCCCCAAACTAAAGATAGGCCTATCAGAAGAAATACTCTCATTTTTAATAACTAAAATCATGTAACATAACCTTCCCAAAATCCTGGCAAACCTATGCATGGGGGGCATAGGTGTACTCAGGGTGCCTTGCAGAAAACAACCTAAAGTATTCTTTTGCAATAACTTACAACAGTCTCTCCTAAATCATAGTAAAAAAGCAATGTGTCTGTAACAATGAAAATTGAAAAATTACCACCATATACTTTCTCCAATTTTTTGGGCTAAAACGGTTGCATCAAAGTCATCAAACCACTCCATGTATAATACCTTGGGGGGTCAACTTTTTAAATATAATCACATTTATGGAAAACAAATAAATTGGGGTATGTTAAAAGACCCCCAAAAAAAGACGATAGGCAAAGAAAATATGTTAAATGTGAAAAAAAATCACAAACACATGTCAGACATTTGGCATTGCACCGCCCAAACAAGCCACCAAACCTATGCATAGGTGGTATCACTGAACTCAGGAGATGTTGGTGACCACATATTGGTGTCTTCTTTGGTAGTAACACATAACAGGAGCTGTGAATCCATGTCTAAAGTACAATGTATGTGAAAAATAACACAAAGAAATGAATGCCCAATAGTTTGACAAAGACTAGTGGTTGAATTAGTGTATGGAAAGTGTTAAAACACCTGCATTTGAAATACCCTAGGATGTCTACTTTTCAAAAATATATGGTTTTATGGGGGTAAATTACATTGGCCGGCTTCAGAAATGTCTTAAATAGAACATGGGTGCATGGGATGTGAAAATGGGAAGTGTAAAAAATGGAATGCGCTTCCTAAAAATAAGGCCTTCTAGCCCCCAGAGAACCCAACACACCTATACATGGGTGGTATCACTGTACTCAGGAGATGTTGTTGAACACATATTGAGGTGTTTTTTGGCAGTAAACACATAACAGGAACTGAGAATCCATGCCTAAAGTACAATGTGTGTGAAAAATAACACAAAAAAATGACTACCCAAAAGTTTGACAAAGACTGGTGGTTAAATAAGTTCATGGAAAGTGTGAAAATACCAGCATTTCAAATACCCTAGGGGGTCTACTTCTCAAAAATATATGGTTTTATGGGGGTAAATTTCATTGACCGGCTTCAGAAATGTCCCAAATAGGACATGGGTGCATGATGACCGATGTGAAAATTCCAAGTTGAAAAACTGGAATGCGCTTCCTAAAATTAAGGCCTTTTAGCCCCCAGAGAACCCGACACACCTATACATGGGTGGTATCACTGTACTCAGGAGATGTTGTTGAACACATATTGAGGTTTTTTTTGGCAGTAACACATAACAGGAACTGAGAATCCATGCCTAAAATACAATGTGTGTGAAAAATAACACAAAATAATGACTACCCAAAAGTTTGACAAAGACTGGTGGTTGAATTAGTGCATGGAAAGTGTTAAAATACAAGCATTTGAAATACCCTAGGGTGTCTACTTTTCAAAAATATATGGTTTGATGGGGGTAAATTCCATTGACCAGCTTCAGAAATGTCCCAAATAGGACATGGGTGCATGATGACCGATGTGAAAATTCCAAGTTGAAAAACTGGAATGCGCTTCCTAAAATTAAGGCCTTTTAGCCCCCAGAGAACCCGACACACCTATACATGGGTGGTATCACTGTACTCAGGAGATGTTGTTGAACACATATTGAGGTTTTTTTGGCAGTAACACATAACAGGAACTGAGAATCCATGCCTAAAGTACAATGTGTGTGAAAAATAACACAAAATAATGACTACCCAAAAGTTTGACAAAGACTGGTGGTTGAATTAGTGCATGGAAAGTGTTAAAATACAAGCATTTGAAATACCCTAGGGTGTCTACTTTTCAAAAATATATGGTTTGATGGGGGTAAATTCCATTGACCAGCTTCAGAAATGTCCCAAATAGGACATGGGTGCATGATGACCGATGTGAAAATTCCAAGTTGAAAAACTGGAATGCGCTTCCTAAAATTAAGGCCTTTTAGCCCCCAGAGAACCCAACACACCTATACATGGGTGGTATCACTGTACTCAGGAGATGTTGTTGAACACATATTGAGGGTTTTTTTTGGCAGTAACACATAACAGGAACTGAGAATCCATGCCTAAAGTACAATGTGTGTGAAAAATAACACAAAATAATGACTACCCAAAAGTTTGACAAAGACTGGTGGTTGAATTAGTGCATGGAAAGTGTTAAAATACAAGCATTTGAAATACCCTAGGGTGTCTACTTTTCAAAAATATATGGTTTGATGGGGGTAAATTCCATTGACCAGCTTCAGAAATGTCCCAAATAGGACATGGGTGCATGATGACCGATGTGAAAATTCCAAGTTGAAAAACTGGAATGCGCTTCCTAAAATTAAGGCCTTTTAGCCCCCAGAGAACCCGACACACCTATACATGGGTGGTATCACTGTACTCAGGAGATGTTGTTGAACACATATTGAGGGTTTTTTTGGTAGTAACACATAACAGGAACTGAGAATCCATGCCTAAAGTACAATGTGTGTGAAAAATAACACAAAATAATGACTACCCAAAAGTTTGACAAAGACTGGTGGTTGAATTAGTGCATGGAAAGTGTTAAAATACAAGCATTTGAAATACCCTAGGGTGTCTACTTTTCAAAAATATATGGTTTGATGGGGGTAAATTCCATTGACCAGCTTCAGAAATGTCCCAAATAGGACATGGGTGCATGATGACCAATGTGAAAATTCCAAGTTGAAAAACTGGAATGCGCTTCCTAAAATTAAGGCCTTTTAGCCCCCAGAGAACCCGACACACCTATACATGGGTGGTATCACTGTACTCAGGAGATGTTGTTGAACACATATTGAGGGTTTTTTTTGGCAGTAACACATAACAGGAACTGAGAATCCATGCCTAAAGTACAATGTGTGTGAAAAATAACACAAAATAATGACTACCCAAAAGTTTGACAAAGACTGGTGGTTGAATTAGTGCATGGAAAGTGTTAAAATACAAGCATTTGAAATACCCTAGGGTGTCTACTTTTCAAAAATATATGGTTTGATGGGGGTAAATTCCATTGACCAGCTTCAGAAATGTCCCAAATAGGACATGGGTGCATGATGACCGATGTGAAAATTCCAAGTTGAAAAACTGGAATGCGCTTCCTAAAATTAAGGCCTTTTAGCCCCCAGAGAACCCGACACACCTATACATGGGTGGTATCACTGTACTCAGGAGATGTTGTTGAACACATATTGAGGGTTTTTTTGGTAGTAACACATAACAGTAAATGAGAATCCATGCCTAAAGTACAATGTGTGTGAAAAATAACACAAAATAATGACTACCCAAAAGTTTGACAAAGACTGGTGGTTGAATTAGTGCATGGAAAGTGTTAAAATACAAGCATTTGAAATACCCTAGGGTGTCTACTTTTCAAAAATATATGGTTTGATGGGGGTAAATTCCATTGACCAGCTTCAGAAATGTCCCAAATAGGACATGGGTGCATGATGACCGATGTGAAAATTCCAAGTTGAAAAACTGGAATGCGCTTCCTAAAATTAAGGCCTTTTAGCCCCCAGAGAACCCGACACACCTATACATGGGTGGTATCACTGTACTCAGGAGATGTTGTTGAACACATATTGAGGTTTTTTTTGGTAGTAACACATAACAGGAACTGAGAATCCATGCCTAAAGTACAATGTGTGTGAAAAATAACACAAAATAATGACTACCCAAAAGTTTGACAAAGACTGGTGGTTGAATTAGTGCATGGAAAGTGTTAAAATACAAGCATTTGAAATACCCTAGGGTGTCTACTTTTCAAAAATATATGGTTTGATGGGGGTAAATTCCATTGACCAGCTTCAGAAATGTCCCAAATAGGACATGGGTGCATGATGACCGATGTGAAAATTCCAAGTTGAAAAACTGGAATGCGCTTCCTAAAAATAAGGCCTTCTAGCCCCCAGAGAACCCAACACACCTATACATAGGTGGTATCGCTGTACTCAGGAGATGTTGTTGAACACATATTGAGGTGCTTTTTGGCAGTAACACATAACAGGAACTGAGAATCCATGCCTAAAATACAATGTGTGTGAAAAATAACACAAAATAATGACTACCCAAAAGTTTGACAAAGACTGGTGGTTGAATTAGTGCATGGAAAGTGTTAAAATACAAGCATTTGAAATACCCTAGGGTGTCTACTTTTCAAAAATATATGGTTTGATGGGGGTAAATTCCATTGACCAGCTTCAGAAATGTCCCAAATAGGACATGGGTGCATGATGACCGATGTGAAAATTCCAAGTTGAAAAACTGGAATGCGCTTCCTAAAATTAAGGCCTTTTAGCCCCCAGAGAACCCGACACACCTATACATGGGTGGTATCACTGTACTCAGGAGATGTTGTTGAACACATATTGAGGTTTTTTTGGCAGTAACACATAACAGGAACTGAGAATCCATGCCTAAAGTACAATGTGTGTGAAAAATAACACAAAATAATGACTACCCAAAAGTTTGACAAAGACTGGTGGTTGAATTAGTGCATGGAAAGTGTTAAAATACAAGCATTTGAAATACCCTAGGGTGTCTACTTTTCAAAAATATATGGTTTGATGGGGGTAAATTCCATTGACCAGCTTCAGAAATGTCCCAAATAGGACATGGGTGCATGATGACCGATGTGAAAATTCCAAGTTGAAAAACTGGAATGCGCTTCCTAAAATTAAGGCCTTTTAGCCCCCAGAGAACCCAACACACCTATACATGGGTGGTATCACTGTACTCAGGAGATGTTGTTGAACACATATTGAGGGTTTTTTTTGGCAGTAACACATAACAGGAACTGAGAATCCATGCCTAAAGTACAATGTGTGTGAAAAATAACACAAAATAATGACTACCCAAAAGTTTGACAAAGACTGGTGGTTGAATTAGTGCATGGAAAGTGTTAAAATACAAGCATTTGAAATACCCTAGGGTGTCTACTTTTCAAAAATATATGGTTTGATGGGGGTAAATTCCATTGACCAGCTTCAGAAATGTCCCAAATAGGACATGGGTGCATGATGACCGATGTGAAAATTCCAAGTTGAAAAACTGGAATGCGCTTCCTAAAATTAAGGCCTTTTAGCCCCCAGAGAACCCGACACACCTATACATGGGTGGTATCACTGTACTCAGGAGATGTTGTTGAACACATATTGAGGTTTTTTTGGCAGTAACACATAACAGGAACTGAGAATCCATGCCTAAAGTACAATGTGTGTGAAAAATAACACAAAATAATGACTACCCAAAAGTTTGACAAAGACTGGTGGTTGAATTAGTGCATGGAAAGTGTTAAAATACAAGCATTTGAAATACCCTAGGGTGTCTACTTTTCAAAAATATATGGTTTGATGGGGGTAAATTCCATTGACCAGCTTCAGAAATGTCCCAAATAGGACATGGGTGCATGATGACCGATGTGAAAATTCCAAGTTGAAAAACTGGAATGCGCTTCCTAAAATTAAGGCCTTTTAGCCCCCAGAGAACCCAACACACCTATACATGGGTGGTATCACTGTACTCAGGAGATGTTGTTGAACACATATTGAGGGTTTTTTTTGGCAGTAACACATAACAGGAACTGAGAATCCATGCCTAAAGTACAATGTGTGTGAAAAATAACACAAAATAATGACTACCCAAAAGTTTGACAAAGACTGGTGGTTGAATTAGTGCATGGAAAGTGTTAAAATACAAGCATTTGAAATACCCTAGGGTGTCTACTTTTCAAAAATATATGGTTTGATGGGGGTAAATTCCATTGACCAGCTTCAGAAATGTCCCAAATAGGACATGGGTGCATGATGACCGATGTGAAAATTCCAAGTTGAAAAACTGGAATGCGCTTCCTAAAATTAAGGCCTTTTAGCCCCCAGAGAACCCGACACACCTATACATGGGTGGTATCACTGTACTCAGGAGATGTTGTTGAACACATATTGAGGGTTTTTTTGGTAGTAACACATAACAGGAACTGAGAATCCATGCCTAAAGTACAATGTGTGTGAAAAATAACACAAAATAATGACTACCCAAAAGTTTGACAAAGACTGGTGGTTGAATTAGTGCATGGAAAGTGTTAAAATACAAGCATTTGAAATACCCTAGGGTGTCTACTTTTCAAAAATATATGGTTTGATGGGGGTAAATTCCATTGACCAGCTTCAGAAATGTCCCAAATAGGACATGGGTGCATGATGACCGATGTGAAAATTCCAAGTTGAAAAACTGGAATGCGCTTCCTAAAATTAAGGCCTTTTAGCCCCCAGAGAACCCGACACACCTATACATGGGTGGTATCACTGTACTCAGGAGATGTTGTTGAACACATATTGAGGTTTTTTTTGGCAGTAACACATAACAGGAACTGAGAATCCATGCCTAAAGTACAATGTGTGTGAAAAATAACACAAAATAATGACTACCCAAAAGTTTGACAAAGACTGGTGGTTGAATTAGTGCATGGAAAGTGTTAAAATACAAGCATTTGAAATACCCTAGGGTGTCTACTTTTCAAAAATATATGGTTTGATGGGGGTAAATTCCATTGACCAGCTTCAGAAATGTCCCAAATAGGACATGGGTGCATGATGACCGATGTGAAAATTCCAAGTTGAAAAACTGGAATGCGCTTCCTAAAATTAAGGCCTTTTAGCCCCCAGAGAACCCGACACACCTATACATGGGTGGTATCACTGTACTCAGGAGATGTTGTTGAACACATATTGAGGGTTTTTTTGGTAGTAACACATAACAGGAAATGAGAATCCATGCCTAAAGTACAATGTGTGTGAAAAATAACACAAAATAATGACTACCCAAAAGTTTGACAAAGACTGGTGGTTGAATTAGTGCATGGAAAGTGTTAAAATACAAGCATTTGAAATACCCTAGGGTGTCTACTTTTCAAAAATATATGGTTTGATGGGGGTAAATTCCATTGACCAGCTTCAGAAATGTCCCAAATAGGACATGGGTGCATGATGACCGATGTGAAAATTCCAAGTTGAAAAACTGGAATGCGCTTCCTAAAATTAAGGCCTTTTAGCCCCCAGAGAACCCGACACACCTATACATGGGTGGTATCACTGTACTCAGGAGATGTTGTTGAACACATATTGAGGTTTTTTTTGGTAGTAACACATAACAGGAACTGAGAATCCATGCCTAAAGTACAATGTGTGTGAAAAATAACACAAAATAATGACTACCCAAAAGTTTGACAAAGACTGGTGGTTGAATTAGTGCATGGAAAGTGTTAAAATACAAGCATTTGAAATACCCTAGGGTGTCTACTTTTCAAAAATATATGGTTTGATGGGGGTAAATTCCATTGACCAGCTTCAGAAATGTCCCAAATAGGACATGGGTGCATGATGACCGATGTGAAAATTCCAAGTTGAAAAACTGGAATGCGCTTCCTAAAAATAAGGCCTTCTAGCCCCCAGAGAACCCAACACACCTATACATAGGTGGTATCGCTGTACTCAGGAGATGTTGTTGAACACATATTGAGGTGCTTTTTGGCAGTAACACATAACAGGAACTGAGAATCCATGCCTAAAATACAATGTGTGTGAAAAATAACACAAAAAAAATGACTACCCAAAAGTTTGACAAAGACTGGTGGTTGAATTAGTGCATGGAAAGTGTTAAAATACCAGCATTTGAAATACCCTAGGGTGTCTACTTTTCAAAAATATATGGTTTGATGGGGGTAAATTCCATTGGCCAGCTTCAGAAATGTCCCAAATAGGACATGGGTGCATGATGACCGATGTGAAAATTCCAAGTTGAAAAACTGGAATGCGCTTCCTAAAATTAAGGCCTTTTAGCCCCCAGAGAACCCGACACACCTATACATGGGTGGTATCACTGTACTCAGGAGATGTTGTTGAACACATATTGAGGTTTTTTTTGGCAGTAACACATAACAGGAACTGAGAATCCATGCCTAAAGTACAATGTGTGTGAAAAATAACACAAAATAATGACTACCCAAAAGTTTGACAAAGACTGGTGGTTGAATTAGTGCATGGAAAGTGTTAAAATACAAGCATTTGAAATACCCTAGGGTGTCTACTTTTCAAAAATATATGGTTTGATGGGGGTAAATTCCATTGACCAGCTTCAGAAATGTCCCAAATAGGACATGGGTGCATGATGACCGATGTGAAAATTCCAAGTTGAAAAACTGGAATGCGCTCCCTAAAAATAAGAGCTTTTAGCCCCCCGAGAACCCGACACACCTATACATGGGTGGTATCACTGTACCCAGGAGATGCTGCTGAAGACATATGAGGGTGTTATTTGGCAGTAACCCTTAATATTATCAGTAAATGTATTCTTAAATTGCTATTTTGTCAAAAAATCAAATTATTTTTTTTTCCCCCCCAAACTTTGGCATAGATTGGTGGTAAAATGGTTGCATGAAAAAAGTCAAAATACCCCAAGTTTAATACCTTAGGTTGTCTTCTTTTAAAATATATATACATTTGAAGGGTTATTCAGGGATTCATGACAGATATTGGTGTTACAATGTAACTATCGCCAATTTTGAAAAAACATGGTTTTGAAATAGCAAAGTGCTACTTGTACTTATTGCCCTATAACTTGCAAAAAAAGCAAAGAACATGTAAACATTGGGTATTTATAAACTCAGGACAAAATTTAGAAACTGTTTAGCATTGGTATTTTATGGTGGTTGTAGATGTGTAAGAGATTTTGGGGCTCAAAGTTAGAAAAAGTGCATTTTTTTTCATTTTTTCCTCATATTTTATATTTTTTTTTATAGTAAATTATAAGATATGATGAAAAAAATGGTATCTTTAGAAAGTCCATTTAATGGCGAGAAAAACAGTATATAATATGTGTGGGTACAGTAAATGAGTAAGAGGAAAATTACAGTTAAATACAAACATCGCAGAAATGCAAAAATAGCCTTGGTCCCAGATGGTCAACAAATTGAAAAGTGGTCTGGTCACTAAGGGGTTAAAGGGACATGACTGAACCCAATTTTTTTCTTTTGTGATTCAGATAGAGCATGCAATTTTAAGCAACTTTTTAATTTATTCCTATTATCAATTTTTCTTCGTTCTCTTGCTATCTTTATTTGAAAAAGAAGGCATCTAAAGTTTTTAATTAGTTCAGGACTCTGGACAGCACCGTCATCTAAACTTACATTCTTGCATTTCAAATAAAGATACAAAGAGAATGTAGAAAATTTGATAATAGGAGTAAATTAGAAAGTTGCTAAAAATGTCATGCTCTGCTCAGCTGTCTGGTTCCGGTGGAGGAGGAGCAAGGCTCATGCTGCTGAGCTCTCCACTCCAGTCCTAGAGCACCTGGCGGTGGGATTTTCGCGCCTCCCCATTCATTGGGGTTGCTACCTGGACAGTCTGCACCATCATCTCCGGGGCCCTTGCAGTGGAACTTCAACCCACTGACACGTTGTTGAAAAGGACCTACAACTCGTTTCCTATTATCACAACACCTGAGCCTATTATTAGCATTACTATAAGTGAGCTATTATTCCTCCCCTGGGAACGTTGTACAAAATCCATCTTGTTGGAAACTGTATTGGACTTTTTGTATCCCTGTGAGTTGCTACAGAAAATCCCGATACACCGGCCCCTACCCCTCCGCTTCCGCTACATTTGTTAAGTTGCATCCAGTGTGCTTACCCCCAAGTATCTACAGGTGGAGGGTCCGGCGATCCTTTCTTCTTGTGAAGTGCCTCTGCTCCCCGGTGATCCTGCTGAGACCGCACTGCCTCCTCCCCCACTGATGCTGCGCGGGAGGAGGCGCTGAGTTCTGCACCTGGTGTGCTTACCTTCGGACATCTGAAGGAGAAGAGACCGGCAGCTCTCGGCGAGAAGTATCTCCGCTTCCCGGTGCCTGTGCTGCGACCGTACTGCCCCCTCCCCCACCGGTGCTGCGTGGGAGGAGGCGCTGAGTCCTGCGGCAGACGAGAGGAATACGTTTGGGGCCAAGCCTCGCTTGCAAGAAGGCTCTTGACACTGCTTCTTCCCCCCCCCCTCTCCCACTGGTGCTGCGTGAGAGGGGGCGAGGGGAGTTGCGGTGGTATACAGGGCCGCTGGATGCCGCTGTGTCCAGGGGGAGTCCCTTCTGTCATCTTCTTGTTCCTTTGGTTTGTGGCTTCATTGGATTCCCTTACCTGCTGCTCACACAGGTAAAACTCGGTAGCGGAGGAGGAGGTGAGTCTTCCTAGATTAAGGATATATTTTTGAAAGGCAAGAGGAATTCGGGCAACATAGAGGAAAAGCAGACCTATTCTACCCCCGAATAATAATATATTATAAAAAGAAAAAAGGCAAAAAAAGTGGGGAAAGACAGGGGAGGAATAAAAGTGCTGGAGGTTGGTAAAATCACCTCTCTGTTAGTGGGAGCAACCTTGTGCTGGGTTTTACCGAAATAAAGAGAGAAGGAAAGAGGAAGCATAGGAAAGAGGAACAGAAGGGGGAAAAAAAGAAAAAAAAAACCACATCTTACATATACAACCAAGGGGAAGCACAGGGAAAATAAGAAGGAGAAATAAAAGTAACAGCTTACCATTTCTGCTACTTGGACGGCATTAAAAAAGTTACATTGTTAAAACTTGGGACCCAGTGCACATAAAGACTTACACAACTCTGAGCTGATAAAAGACACATATTATAACTTACTCAGAGAACTCTTGTTATCTAGCTCAGAGTATCCTGAGTATAGTTTCTTCAGCTCACGCAGGGGTCAAGAAGAGGGTTTTTTTTTTTTTTTTTTTTTTTTTTTTTGTTGTTGTTTGTAACCTTCAACTGTTTGCAGTTAATCTCTATTTTGTGCTCTGTGACAACTATCATCTATCTACTTTCCTATGTTATAATGTTTATTGGAACATAAAAAGAATTTGTTGGGCTGATTTAAAAAGTGTAAAATTTAATATATCAGTGGTTAACTGCATTTGATAAATAGCTGTAGAGGTTTCCTAGGGTTGAAAACTGCATTCTTTAAAGAACCACTAAAGTCTAGAGGTTTATTTGTCACTTAGAGAGATTGGGACGAATATTATACGTTAAGCTCTTTTCTCCATCTTTATATATTTCTACATCACATATAAAGCTTGGCAGAAGGCTGCAAAAGTGGTAAATATCTTTATTCTCAACTGACCTAAATCTCTTCTAACTCTTAGATCCCTGAGAAAAGTAATAGTTCTTACATCTGCATTGAACTGCTGTCAAATTTTTTCACCTCTAGTGCTCTATCATTTCTACAAACCTAACTAAAGAATTATTAATAATAAACATGGGGGAGGAGCCGGCCGAGGTTGAGAATGGCCGCACACCTTTAGAGCTCCTGCTTAACCGTCCTCTATTTGGCAATTTAAAAAGCCTTTCTATGTCCTAATTTAAGGTTTTTCAGTATATGTCAAATTAGCTAAACCCCAGTTTATAAACTCTGTGACCCGTAAGCTGTAAAAAGGATTACAAACAGAACTTGTATACAACGAAACGCACCTGTGGGTAGGCAGGACTTACACCTGTGCAAGGTATTCGATAATCCTCCTTGGTTCCAAAGCAGTAGGAGGAGGAAAGAAGCAGAAAGTGCTTTGCACAGTGGAAGGAGCGAGGTGCAGCCTATGCTGACGGGAGCGTTCTTTGCTGTATGCGGGAGTACTTTTGTGAGCATGACTTTACCGGCAACCCCGATACAGCTATCACCCCAGTGAAGGGCAAGACCTGAAGGTATACCGCTCTCGAAGTAGCCCGGTGAAACGCTGCAGGAGGAGGAGGGGATTGAGCCCGGAGGTACACTATAGGAGGCGGAGAGGTCAATCCGCTTACAATCTTCGCTACCTGTGGCTACCACACTGAGTTAGAAGCCGCACATAAAGAACTGCACTTGTGGACAGGCAGGATTTCCCCCTGGTAAAGTAACCGGCTCTCCTCCTTGCTGCAGGAGAAAGAGGGGAGTAGAGAGAGCCTCGCTCATGAGGAAGGAGAGAGAGGCATAATCTTCTGCAGCTGCTGGGTAGTACAAGAGAGAAGTCGGAAGAATCGAGACCTCACCATTGCCTATCACACAGCTCTCTCTCTAGCAATTGGGGAACCTGGAAAAGGTAGTCCCTGAGTCACACCGCATGCACAGCAGCACGGAGATAAAATAGTATACATCCCTTCAAGTAAGCATTTGTTCCGTGCTACCTATGAAAGAGAGTAGGTAGCAGGGGGGATACGGATTTATATAACGAGGAGCAGCGGACACTGAGACCCTCAGCACAGACAGACAGTGGCATCACAGCCAAGAGGATAACCCACGGAGGAAAATCCTGTTACATCTTTACAGGCTCAGGACCAGCGAGGGGCCCTCTCATTGTTTACTTTTGGATTACAAATAAGCAGAGCGGCACTAAGGCAGATAAAAGCCTAAGGGGGCCACCAAAGCTGCAGAGGAGGTACATCTCTCATCTACCTGTCCCCAGAGGAGGGGGGGCAGGAGGAGGGGGAGAAGAGGAAGAGAGTAAGGAAGTAAAGAGAAGAAAGGTAAAGGTCTTTTTCTTTTTTTCTCCCCCCTTGTGTTTTTCTCTTCCCCTGGTTTCCCCCCTACTGGGACAATTTAAAAACTTGGCTGCCTCAACTATTGTAAATTTGAGACATTACAGGCAACAGAGAGGTCTATAGAAGGGAACATATAAGATTGTTTAAAAAACTCCTCTATTAAACTCAGCAGAACCTATATATGTGTTAACACATTAGAGCCAGTATGCCTCCAACCTGCTAAAATTCCAGCACAGAGGGATAAAACCTAAATTGCTTATAGTATTTTAAGCCTTAGGTAAAAGGGTCCCATACACCCTCAGCTTCCCAGGAGACAGATAATAATAAGGGTTCAGAATGACCTCAAAGAGAACAGCTAAACAGGATAAAAATGGGAAATCTAAGTCAACTCATGTTTCAAAGGTAGATTCCTTTTTTAAAGCCACCGAATCTTCCTCACTGAATCAATCAATAGAACGGGCCTCACCTAATACTTCTATGAGTTCTCCCGAATTAATTATACCCCCTTTAACGAAAGCTGATCTGCAAAGTCTACCTACAAAAGCAGATATTCAAACTCTGCTGGAGGAACTCAATCAAGTGAAATTATGCATTAAAAATGAATTCAGCGCAATTAAAAAAGACATAGGGGAGATAGGGAGCAGAGTAGCCCAACTGGAGGAAGACAAAGAAGTATGGGTTAACCATATAGACACCATGTCTCTTCAGATCCATCAGCAAGGTGAAGCTATAACATCCCTACAAAATCAGCTAGAGGATATGGAGAATAGGCAGAGGAGGTCTAACCTAAGGATTAGGGGAATACCAGAAGACATACCCCCAGTAAACCTTGAAAAATTCCTGCTAAAATTCTTCACTACCCTAACAGGGATGGAAAATTACTCAGATAAGACTCTAGAAAGGTGCCATAGAGCTTTAAAGCCCAGATATAATAAGGGTGAACCTCCCAGAGACGTAATAATTAAATTTGCACATTTTAAAGACAAAGAGGCCATTTTACAAGCGACAAGACAACATCAAAATATTACGTTTGAAGGCCATCACATTCAAATTTTCACTGATATCAGCCCAAGGACTTTACAAAAAAGAAAAGAACTCAGATTTCTCACCTTGCACCTTAATGATCTAAAAATTCCCTATAGATGGGGATTCCCCTTTGGCCTAAGAGCCACAGTGGATGGGAAGTCTGCGACCCTAAAATCGTTACAAGACCTCAAAACTTTCTGTGACACTTTAGGAATCAGTACTCCTGTATCAGACAGTTCCAACAATCAAGAGAGAGGGGAGATTATCAATCCATCCAATATAAGTGTAACACAGAGACTAAGGGGCCCACAATGGATAAAAGTCCCAGTTAGGAGAAAGCTGCTGGAAAAGCCTAATACTCGGGAAGAGTTAATTCTTAATAACTGTATAGGGACATCTCCAAACTCTAACATGTGATGACAGAAAGAGACAAGCTTGCTACCAATTATTCTGAATAACCATACCATGTATCCCCCCCCCTGGGTTTTAACTTAGGGGGGGGTGGGGTTTTTTTTTTTTTTTTTTTTCCCATATTTTTTTTTTTTTTTTTTTTTACAAAAATGTCACGATAGTAAATCACATCAGGGGGGAGTTTTGTCAGGAGAAGGGATAAATGCGGTGTTCAATGTTTTTTTTTTTTTCTATATATGCTTTTTTGTAGGTTCCCTCCCTCTCCTCGCCCCTTGGAGGCGGGGATAGGGAGGAACATTAGAGTATGAACACAAAATTTTGTTTTATAGAATTTTCCTTTTCCTCTTCTCTCTTGTTTATTAGAAATAGGTTTATTGGGGGTATGTTTAAAATGGTTTCATATGGATAGCACAATAATGCAAAGTAACTTTATTTCCCCCCTTTTTTTTTTTTTTTTTTTCTCTTTGGTTTCACGTTAATTATAAATGATTAATATATTGCACACAATTTCGTATTTAAAGATGCCCCCCCTCCACCTTTTCCCCTAGAGGTGGGGTGGGGAGGGGCATTATGGTATTTGCACAAGGGGAGAAGGAGGGGAAGAGAAGAAGAAGAAAAAAAATTTTTTTTTTTTTTTTTTTTTCTTCCTCTTCTCACATTATATTTTTGAGAAACACGGTTTTAAGGGGTATTTTTATAGGCTGATATTCAGTTCACAATTTTAAAACTTGGGTGCTTTGTTAGGTGATATATAAAAGTGAGATAGAATGTAATTTTTTTTTTCTTTTTTTTTTTTTTTTTTTTTTTTTTTTTCTCCTCTTCCCCCCCTTGGTTTCTTGGAGGTGGGGAGGGGCACTAAGGCACCGACACAAAAAACCCTGTCTAATAGAAATCACTTACACGGGTTAAGGGACTTGTATCTTTGCCCAGATGTAGATATGTTAGCGGTATGTTTAAAATGGTCACTCACGGGTAGCACAATGTTATCAAACAATTTTTATATTATCTCCCCCCCCCTCTTTTCTTTTCACTTAGGTTTCACGTTAATTTTATGAGTTATATATTGCACATAGTTTTGTATTTAAAGATGGCCTTCCTCCACCTCTTTCCTCGTAGGGGGGGTGGGGAGGGGCACTATGGTATCTGCACAAAGTTGGGTGGTTTAAAAAACTATTTTCTGTACTGTGCACTTTTTTTTTTTTTTTTTTTTTTTTTTTTTTTGGAACACGGTTTTAAGGAGCATTTTTTTGGGGCGGAATTTAGTTCATAATTCTATAACCTGGGTGCCACATTGCTATAAAAGTGAAGTAGAATGTATTTTTTTTTTTTTTTTTTTTTTTTACTAACATAGTATATTGGTTGAGTTGAGATAGTGGTAGATCTGGTTATTCAAGAAAATTATATTTACCCGGATTAGTTATAATAAGAAATTTGGTAGGGAGTCGCCAGGCTGGCCCTCTTGTATGAAAGGGCAGGGATCAGTAGGCTCTAATTAATAGGGGGTATTATAGGGACATAGAACATTTTTAATTAGGAATATTTTTTTGCATATTTGCCAAAAGGGGAAAACCCATCTGTCGGTTTAATTTTCCCCAACATTTTGTTTTGGATAGGTTATGTATGGATCATGTATGGATGTGTGTGTTCCCCCTTCCCTTCCCCCCCCCCCCCCTTCTTTTTTTTTTTTTTTTTTTCTTTTCCTCCTTCTTTTCCTGCCCTGCCCCTGCCTCCCCGGCACCCCTCTTTTTCAGCTTTTTTTATGCGCATTCCTTTTTTGGACTTGTGCATTTGTTTAAAGAATGAAGTTAGATAAAAGAAAGATTTGCCTATTATCTCAAAATGCTAAGGGGCTGAATAGCCCGCAGAAACGTAATAAAGCCCTTCATAGCTTTCTTAAAGAAAAGGGAGACATCATTTTTGTACAAGAATCCCATTTTAATAGAAATAAAGTACCCAATTTTTCAAATAACTATTATCCCACTATATATCAGAGCTCCAACAACTTAAAGAAAAATGGAGTCTGTATATTATTTCATAGAGACTCCCCATTTCAACTTACCCAGATGGATAAGGATGAAGAAGGGAGATTTATCTGTTTGGTGGGTTTATTGTACAATAGACCAGTTACATTAGTAAACATTTATGCCCCAAATAGAGGGCAGAAACTATTCTTTAAGAAGATACACAATCGGATATTAGATATACAAAAAGGCACCTTAATTATGGGGGGTGATTTTAATATTCCAATGGAGCCCAGGGAGGATTGCTCTAAATTTAAAAGTAATATTTCTAAACATATTATTAACTCAGTTAAGTCAAATCTTTTTTCTCTGTCATTAATAGATGTATGGAGGACACTTCATCCATCTATCAGAGACTATACTTATTACTCCCCACCCCAAAAATCTTATACACGCATAGACTACTTTTGGATTGACCAAAACAGTTATATATTAGTCCAAGAGGCCAAAATACATAATATCACCTGGTCAGACCATTCTCTTGTATCTATGCAGCTATGTTGGCCCCAAAAACCAATAGTTCCTTACCAATGGCGTCTAGATGATAACCTTTTAAAAGACCTTCAAATAAGACAGTCCATTTTAAAATCCATAGAATCCTATTTCGAAAATAATACCATAGAAGATACCTCTCCTAGTACGTGGTGGGTCGCTCATAAAGCGGTAATAAGGGGTGAATTCATAAAATACAAATCTAGACTAAATAGACAAAATAGAGAACAATACGCACGCCTATTAGAGACACTCTCCAGGGCGGAATATAAACATAAGAGGGAACCAAATAATAAACAATTAACAGACTCTCTTAAAAAAGAACGGGAAAATTTGAATGGCTTCCTGGAGAAGGGAGTGCAACATAGAGCGTTACAGCTTAAAAAGGTATTTTTTAACGGTGGTAATAAAGCCGGTAGACTTTTAGCTCGAGCGTTAAAAAAAAGAACACTACAAACATATGTGTCTAAAATAATAGACAGGACGGGGACCCTTAAGGTAGGGAGCCAGGACATCGCTAATGTGTTTCAGAGCTATTATCAACAACTATATAATCTGGATACACAAAAAGAAGATACAAATTTTTTATCAGATAAAGCTAAATACATTAATAAAACAAAGATTCCTTCTATAACGGACTCTCAAAAAAAAATGTTGGATGAACCCTTCTCCCTACAGGAGATTATACAGACCATCAAAACATTCGCTTTAGGGAAAAGTCCAGGAATAGATGGATTTACCTCTATTTATTATAAAACATTTAGTGAGATTCTGGCCCCAAAACTTTTACTATACTTTAATTCAACGAGTGCAGAACCTCTCTTAGCAAAAGAAATGCTTGAAGCAAAGATTATAGTCTTACATAAACCAGGTAAAGATCCCAAAATACCAGCAAGTTACAGACCTATTTCTTTATTGAATAATGATGTTAAAATTTATGCCAAACTCATAGCAAATAGAATTAATAAAATATTACCGGAAATTATAAATATAGATCAAGTAGGTTTCGTACCACGCAGAGAAGCAAGAGACAATACCATCAAGGCTCTATATTTAATAAAGTATGTTAAAATACATAAGATCCCGGCGGTCATGCTTTCACTAGACGCAGAAAAGGCTTTTGACCGGCTAGACTGGTCTTTTTTACGTTTAACACTTAGTAAATTTGGTTTTGGGGAAAAAATTATACAACGTATTTTCCATCTTTATGCATTACCATCGGCTAAAATAAAAATTAATGGAGTACTTTCAGAGTCCTTTAAGATTTCAAATGGAACGAGACAGGGCTGTCCCCTGTCCCCGTTATTATTCGTCCTTTCTATGGAGATTTTAGCTGCAAAAATCCGCTCAGACGTAAATATTACTGGCATAAAAATAGGGGTTCAAGAATTTAAGATATCATTATACGCGGATGACGTGTTACTCACAATATCAGACCCTGTCAGGTCTATTAAAAAATTAGACCAGATACTGCAGGAATTCGGAAGCTATTCAAATTTTCTTATTAATAAGAATAAATCGGAAGCACTTAAACTTGTAATTTCACCAAGAGATTACCACGAGTGTAAGGCGGGCAGTACATATGCCTGGAAAGATTCGTCCTTAAAATATCTAGGGGTTCAACTGTCAGCTGACGACACACGCCTTTTTGCGGAAAACTATTCAATGTTAGCTGCTAAAATCCAATCAGATCTCAGTGCATGGAGATCCAAAATGATATCATGGCTAGGTCGTATACACACTGTTAAAATGAATATCCTCCCACGTATTTTATATTTGTTTCAGACTATTCCCATTAATATCCCCTATACTTATTGTCTCAATCTCCAAAAAACTATAAATTCTTTTATTTGGAACCAAACTAAACCAAGAATTAGAGCTTCTATACTTTACAAGTCAAGATCAGAAGGGGGGCTAGGGATACCAAATATTAGAAACTATCATAGAGCAATTACTCTACAAAGGATTTTAGATTGGCATATAAATTACAAGAATAAAGCGTGGGTACAGTTAGAAAATAACATTATAGCATTTCAACCAATGAATAAATTAATATGGTCATCAATTAAAGGTAGACCTGTAAAAATTATGCAGTTTCCGATGATTAAGCATATTTTCTTAACTTGGGGGAAAATTATAACAGAGCATCCTTATATTTCATCTACTCCTTCACCTCTCCTCCCGATTACTAATAACGTGGAGTTTCAGGGTGGGCATATAGCTAGTCATTCTAGCCCACTGAACTTAATTCAATCTACACCGATATGCCAATTTATAGATAATGGGAAACTCAAACCCCAACAGGAGCTGCTGAACTTAGCCAATGGCACTTTCGGCAATTGGTTAAAGTATTTACAACTACAAAACTTCGTAGCACTTCATTCAGAGAAAGAAAAATTGGTCAGACAACTGACCAATTTTGAAAAAATATGCTATAAGGAAACTCCAATTAGGAGAACTGTTTCATACAGTTATAAACTTCTTAATAATTCAACAGATTTTATAAAACTTAGCTATATGCAAAAATGGGAATTAGAGACAGGACGACAAATAGAAGATTCAGATTGGCGGTCTATATGCATTAATGTAGCTAGATCCTCCTCATCCTCTAATATCCAGGAATTAAATTACAAGATACTTACCAGATGGTACCTAACGCCAGCCAGACTACATAGCATATATCCTAATGCTTCCAACCATTGTTGGAGAGGATGTGGTGGAGTGGGTAGTATGCAACATATATGGTGGGATTGTCCCAGGGTAAAAAGTATGTGGGAATTAATTACAGGATATATTCAGAAGTTGAGTGGGAAGGAAGACTTAGAGTTGGATATATACACAGCTCTATTAAACAAACCCATCAAAGGCTTATGCAAAACAAGAGCCAAATTAATAATGTATGTACTAAATGGATTTAAATCTTTACTGGCCAGAAATTGGAAAAAAACAAATGTCCCGGATGAGGAAATGCTAAACACTAGAATTAACGAGGTACTGTTGTTGGAAGAATACACATATCTTAGATCGAATAGAGAAGAGGTCTTTCAGGTGATACGTTCCCATTGGGAAGAATTTAAACATATAAATCAAATCTAAGGGGTTAGGACAGTAGGGCGGGGTGTATGGGGAGACGGGGCAGGGGGGATAGGAGGGTTTTTAGGTAATTTCCCCCTTTTCTTTTTTTTTTTTTTTTTTTTTTTTTTTTTTTCCCCTTCATATTGTCAATGTCGGGTGACTGTGTACTGGATGGTGGTAGTAAGTGCCCTTTTGTCAGGAAATTTGTGTAAAGTTTTATAGAGTCGATAGGCTCTTAAAAGGGAACGTATACTGGAGTAATTCCAGTCTCCTTAAGCTTCTCTATAGATCTTTTGTATTAACATTAAGCGATTGTTTTTTTGTTTTTTTTGTTGTTGTCACTTATGTTTCTTTATCTATTGTATTTTGTCTGAATATAAAATAAAAATTTATTAAAAAAAAAAAAAAAAAAAAAAAAAAAAAAAAAAAATTAATAATAAACATATCCCTTGCCCTTGCCTCCCTGGAGGGATAGAACACATAATCCCTTAAAACCACTCATTCCTTACTTTATTTTTATTTTTTTCCTTCCCTTCTCCTTCACTCTTCCCCCCTCCCCCTTTTTTTTTTTTTTTTTTCTCTCCCTACACGCGTGTTTTTCACCCTCCCCACTCACTACACAATTCTCACTTTGCACACCTTCATTTCTCCCTGCTCTTTCCTTATCCCCCATGCGGGGTCTGACTCACTCTTTTACGCACTCTCCAAACACTTTTTCACAAGCACACCCATTTTTATACAAATTAACTTTTTCACTCCCAGCACATGGACAAATTTCTCCATAATTTGTCCAAGACTCCCTCTCCCGCCATGGCGGCTCGCAATAGGGATAGAAAACACAAAGGCACCTTAGAGAACACTAGCGACAGCCAAGCGACTGTATCAAATATCCCTACAGTGCAAGAAGCAATAAATATTCAAAGCCTAGTTGTCAGTATCTCAGACGATCTTTCCCCTAAATTTGACGTTCTGAGAACTGAAATTAAGCAAGATATCTTTGTATTAACTCAGGAAGTACGACAATTTTCTAATAGACTACAAGAAGTCGAGCAAAGGGTGTCAGACCTTGAAGATTTAACAATGTCACATAACTCCAAACTGGAAGGCCTAAATACTAAAATTAAAAAGTCTATAGCAAGCTAGAAGACCTAGAAAATCGCTCTAGGAGAAATAATATTAGAATTATAGGACTCCCAGAAGAGCAAAAATATAAAAACCTCTCCTCTTTTATATCTAAAACATTACCTAAAATTCTTAAGATTCCATCTGACTATCAATCTATCATTGTTGAAAGAGCGCATAGACTTGGTTCACCTCGCACAGACATGAAAGGTGGAAATAGGCCTAGACCAGTAATTGCGAAATTGTTAAATTTTCAAGATAAGACGGTTTTACTTCAACACTACCGCAAGTATCAGCCAATCAGTATTGGAGGGGTTTCAATCCTGATCTTCCAGGACTTTTCGGCTGATACAGCGTCGAAAAGAAAAGAACTAGTTCCTATATGTACTAAATTCATACAGCACGGCTATCGTGCCACCATAATCTACCCTTCCAAACTCAAAGTCATAGTAAATGAGACCACACACTGGTTTGAGGAAGCTCATAAAGCTGAAATTCTTTTTAATTCACTAGACCTACCTCCTTAATAAGAGTATAGTCTAAATATATCAATCAATTGAATAAATGAAATGCAGGTCCTAAATTGGGGAAACCCCGTGATTCTCTGTAAAGCGGGTCATGGGGCAAGGGGTGGGCATTCTTGATGGGTTGTGGGGTTTTGTTTTTTGTTGTTCATTTTCCTTTTTTTTTTTTTTCTTTTTTTTTTTTCTCCTTTCTCCTCTCTCCCCCTCCCCTCTCCTTCCTCCTCTCCCTCTTGTCTTATAAAAGGTAACAATGGTAGATAAATGTAAAGTAGTCTCTTGGAATGTGGGAGGTATCTCAACACCTACTAAGAGAAAGGCTATTCTTGCTCAGCTACAGAAAACACAAACAGATATAGGCTTTATACAAGAAACACACCTAAGTACAGAGGAATCTTTAAAATTAAGAGCTTCATGGGTTAAGGAAGTTTATTTTGCACCCAGTGTGAGAAGAAAAAGGGGGGTAGCTATACTAATAGGGAAGAAAACTGATTTGGAGGTTATCCACTCTGAGGCCGATCCTGGGGGGAGGTATGTTCTATTAAAGATTAAAACCGCCCACAAGGTTTATACACTCTGTAATGTATACGGCCCCAATGTGCTTGATCCTGAATTCTGGGATACTCTTCAGTCTAAACTTATTGTATATGCCACTGGGCATTTAATTATTGGGGGTGATTTTAATATGGCATCACAATGTCCAATAGACAGACTGAGATGTAACACCAAACGGTTGAAACAAAAAAAAAGACAACCTGGAATCTAAGATGCTTAAGAAAATCATGCAGAACTTAGGAGTACGAGATATCTGGAGGGCACAAAACCTTGATGTCCAGAAATACACTTGCTTTTCCAAAGCCCATAAAACTCTTTCACGCATTGATATGTTCTTGATCGACGAACATATACCTATTTCTCAGGTCAAATCTGAAATAGCACAGATTACACTATCAGATCATGGTCCTATTTCCCTTGAACTTCAAAATATGCATTCACAACCTACCCCATCACGTTTTTTATTTCCTTATTTTTTGACGCCTGATTTTAAGTTTAAAAATTGGCTCAAAAGTAAATTTGAGGAATATGTGCATTTTAACAGCGAATATCTAGATCGTCCTGATATATTTTGGGAGGCTGCAAAAGCAGTGATGCGGGGGGAGATTATTGCCTATAGGGCCGCACTTTTGAAAAAGATGAGATTTAGAGAGAAGGAAGTAGGTAAATTTTTGATTAATTCATATAATCAATTTCTCATGAATAAAACTCCTTCAAATTGGGCGAAATATGTCCGTGCTAAAAATGAAAGGGATACATTTATATTGCAACAAGAGGCCCAAAAGGAACTGAAACTTCAGGCTAAAATGTACAGGTTTGGCAATAAATCTGGTAGAATGCTGGCTAAATTAGTAAGAAATGAGAAAAAGCAGTCAGTTATTGAACAACTTCAATATAAAGGGAAACTATTGCTAAAATCTGAAGATATCTCACAGGCATTGTTTGAATATTTTCAAGAACTTTATGCATCCAAATCATATGATATAATGAACTCTGATGAGTTCTGGAGTAAAATTATCTACCCCACACTATCAGCAGAAACTGCCGATATTTTAAACTCTCCCATTACTATAGAAGAAGTTGAGAAAGTGATTACTAAATTATCTTCAAACAAAGCAGCTGGCCCAGACGGACTTCCTAGTGAATTCTATAAAATATTATCCGCGGAAAGTGCCCCTTTGTTGTGTAATCTTTTCAATAATTTTTACATAAATGCTAAACCCGTTCCATCCTCCTTCGCTGCATCTTACACGACTTTAATACTTAAGCCTGGCAAAGATCCTAAATGTAAGGAATCATACAGGCCAATAGCCCTTTTGAATTCAGACTACAAAATTTTAACTACAATATTGGCATCTAGACTTCAGGGGGCACTAGGTAAAATCATTCACTCTGACCAAGCAGGATTTTTAAACAAACGCAACTCCTCTGCAAAAATTAGAGAGCTACTAGTTGTTACAGAGTACTTTGGGAATTTGTCGGGCTCAGAGGAGCGGGGAGAGGGCGCCCCTGATCTTGCTATTCTATCTATTGATGCCGAAAAGGCTTTCGATTCTATCTTTCATAAACATATAATAACCTCATTAACGCAATTTGGCATTAGAGGTAATTTTTCTAAATTTGTAGAGAATCTATATAGCCAGCCCTCTACAAGACTCATAGTGAACAATAATCTCACACTTAATATATTACTGGGTAGGGGGACGCATCAGGGGTGTCCCCTCTCCCCGCTTCTCTTTGATGTTTCCATTGAACCCCTAGCAATTTGGATAAGACAATTTCTTGAGGGTATAAGAATACATAATCACGAGATAAAAATTGGATTATATGCAGATGACTTACTTCTGTATTTGGCTAATACCAAAGTGAACATTCCCAAGCTGATTCACATAATGGACCACTTTGGATCCTTTTCTGGATATAAAGTGAACTTGACAAAATCGGAAATATTCTGGCTTAGGAAGAACGCTACATCTCTTTTAAATATACCTTTCCGGGAGGTCACAGATTCTTTTAAGTATCTGGGGATCTGTATCCCGGTTAACTCTTCAGATTTATATAATTTTAATATTCCACCGATATTGAAACATATTAGAGATAAACTTAAGTCATGGCAGAACTTACCTATATCAATCTCCGGTAGAATTGCACTATTTAAAATGGTCCTTCTTCCAAAGTTGCTCTATATTCTTCAAAACACTCCGATAATTTTATTAGAAAAAGATATTCGTACACTTAATAGTTCACTCATACAGTTTTTGTGGCAGGGGAAAAGATCAAAGATTTCTTTTATCAAACTGTCAGTATCAAAGGAACATGGTGGACTTGCACTACCAGATCTAAGGCTTTATAATCTTTGCTTCTTGGCACGGATAGCAATTGACTGGATCTTACTCAATAATTATGTCTTAAATAATGAACTTGAAATAGACGTCTGCATCCCGTACCTCCCATCAGCATTATTACACTCTGTAACAAAAGAAGTACCTACAGAAATTAAGAAATTGAAAACAATCTTTAATCCACTTAAGGCATGGCATAAAATCGCCAACCTCCTATCAATTAATGCTAAGGCTTCCTTTTATCTGCCCTTAATAGGAAATCTGAAATTTCAAGCAGGCCTTAACTCTGCCGTCTTTAAAGGCTGGCACAATGCTGGCCTGAGTAAAGCTTATCAAATAATAGATAGGAATAGGGGATGCATTAAAACGTTTCAGGAATTAAAAACGGAATTTAATCTATCTAACAAAGATTTCTTTGCTTATCTGCAGGCAAGGCATTTTGTCTCGGAAATAACTAAGGAAAGGGGTTGGAGCTGGGGACTAGGAAAACTGGAAGACTGGCTTGTATTAGCCAGGAATGGACATATGTCAATAGCTCCTTGTTATCATTTCCTAAATGCTAGCAAAGGTCTTCCAATTTTATCCAAAATGGCAGCAGATTGGAACACATTAATCCCTCAGGGCAATGTTGAACCAAAGCTGCTTCAATTATCATTAAATAAAATTGCCCAGACCACACTTTCTGCCACCTGGCGTGAATCACAGGTTAAACTTCTTCATAGAGCTTATTTTACACCTGGGAGGGGCCTCAGATGTGGCAATTTTGGATTTAATAAGTGCCCCAAATGTGCATATCCTGCAGCAGATTTAACGCATATGTTCTGGGCATGTCCTAAAATAAGAAATTTCTGGCTCAAATTAGAATACTGGCTAAAAACTGTATTAAAGGTAGCTCCTGTGACTTTAACATTTCTTCAAATAGTATTCTGTGTAAATAGGGAACCTGGTAAGCAAGTCAATGAAAAAGTAGTAATCTCTTCTATTCTGGCTACCAGGTATTTAATCTGCAAAAAATGGAAAAGTCGAGCACTTCCAAGTATTGTTGAAGTAAAGAACTGCATGAAAAAACAATGCATACTTGAGCAAAGGGATACAAATATAGACAATGAACAAGATATTAGGAAATTCTTTAGCGAATGGGCAATATTTTTAAAGATATTTCCCACTACTGAAATAAATCACATAATTTTTCCATTTCGACACTCAGAAACAGTCCTGCTAGGAAACTGGTAGGTGGCTGGAGGGAGATGCGGAGGGAGATCGGGTAAAGGGGGTTCCCCCCCCCCTTTTTTTTTTTTTTTGGAGAATAAAATAAAAAGCACCAACAGAGTATATTTACATAATTAATAGAGGTTAGTTTCTTCCAGATCTGGATTGGTCTTTTCATTTCTTTTATTTTTTTTTCTATGTGAATATACATTATGCAGGTATTATTGCTGTTTTTGTTTTTTAAGACCTCTTTTGTGGCTTGGAATGGAAAAGCCAATGCTGTTTTTGTATTATATCTACTCTGTTGGATTATAAATAAAGAATTAAAAAAAAAATGTCATGCTCTATCTGAATCATGAAAGAAAAAATTTGGTTTCAGTGTCCCTTTAACATTTACCATAGAAGGGAATGTGCTTTTCACACCATTGAACCATTTATTGGTACGGTGGTTAGATATGTTATATTTATCTGTAGTGCTGTGTTGCACTTTATTTTTATCAGCTACATTTGGATTCAGCTTTAGTGGTTGTATTTTGATTTCTCTCATTGGTGGTTGTAGTAGTTAGAGACAGATCATTTGACCGCTACTGTTTACATGTCTCTTTTTCTGTATTTTAGCAATCAGTGGAATCCTATACTGTTTCTAAAGTGGTTAGGATATTTAAGTTAGATTGTGTTTACCAAATTGTTTAGTTATGGTACATTTGTGTAGCTGTGCTGTACCATATTGTATCCGGCTTTATTAGCCTTATTTGGATTGCCCTGATTGGCTGTTATGTTGGTGAGGGTTGGTTCAGGTGACTGCCCCTGTTTATATACTTCTACATTGTTTTACAGCAACTGAAGCCAGGGCCACCATCAGGGGGTGACAGGGGTGACTCCTGTCAGGGGCCCAATGGGCCAGGGGGCCCCATAAGGCAAGAACTACTTGTTTTTTTTAATTTTGGTAGCCACCAGTGGGTACTACAGCAGAATGCAAATTAAGCATGGTAAATGTTATTACAAGGAGTAGAGTATTAGCATTTGAGAGGATTTCTGAGTGTGCACTAAACCACTATGCACAGTGTGAGACAGACTTGGCACTTTATTTGTACAGTGTGTGTCTGAGTCAGACGGCAGATCACTTTAATTTGCAGAGGAGGTAGGACTTACTTAGTAAATGTTTTTTATTTCTTTGTGCAATTTCGGATTGCAACTTCAGTGTGGTAGTAGTTGTATGGTGCGGCCAGGGGTCCATAAAAATACATTTTTTAACAGCAGTGTATTTATGATTATTTGACAATGCTGTAGAAATTCTATATTTAAAGCCATGCAGAAATGTTTCCTCCTCAATACACAAATGGCAGGTGCCCTATAAGATATATATTAATTACATTCCAGTTTACTGCCCCTTTATGCAAGGACTTTCCAGATGCAAGGAGGCATTTTATCTATAATTTTTACATCAGAAAAAATATGTTATATGATCAGACTAAGATTACTCAGTGTTTGAAATGAGACAGGTTAACTTAAAACTGTTCAGTTTACACTACAGCAGACTTAATTTTGAAATACATACAAACAAGCCTAAATCCTGCATTTAACCAGATCTAATGGTATGAGTACCACAGCTTTTGGGTCCACCAAGACCATATAGAGTACAGCATTTTCAAAATCCATAAGTACAGCTGACAGATGGGAACATTTGTACACTATGTTTGAAGAGGTGCTCTTGGTTGGGGAAAATGGGGAAACAAAAACAAACATATGTCAACCTTTTAAAAGTACTTTTCTTCATCTAGCCATCTACCCAGATCATTAATTTACAAATTTGAATTCACAAAATTATTTTTGTATGCACATTTACAAATATGATTCTTTAAAAAGTGATCTCTTAATTTCTGCAATTTTGTTTATCATGCATGTCACACACTGTTGATTTAGGGGATGCAATGTGCAGAAATGTTACCTCCTGTGAGTGTTTCTGTGGGTATCTGTGTTTATGTCTTTGTGCTTTTGTTTGTGTCTCTATCAGGCCCATTTATCAAAGGGCTTGCGGACCTGATCCGACACTGTGAATCAGGTCCGCAAGACCTCGCTAAGGCCTAGATTTGGAGTTCGGCGGTAAAAGGGCTGTTAACGCTCCGCAGGCTTTTTTCTGGCCGCACCATAAATTTAACTCTGGTATCGAGAGTTTAATCAAATGCTGCGTTAGGCTCCAAAAAAGGAGCGTAGAGCATTTTTACCGCAAATGCAACTCTCGATACCAGAGTTGCTTACGGACGCGGCCGGCCTCAAAAACGTGCTCGTGCACGATTCTCCCATAGGAAACAATGGGGCTGTTTGAGCTGAAAAAAAACCTAACACCTGCAAAAAAGCAGCGTTCAGCTCCTAACGCAGCCCCATTGTTTCCTATGGGGAAACACTTCCTACGTCTGCACCTAACACCCTAACATGTACCCCGAGTCTAAACACCCCTAACCTTACACTTATTAACCCCTAATCTGCCGCCCCCGCTATCGCTGACCCCTGCATATTTTTTTTAACCCCTAATCTGCCGCTCCGTAAACCGCCGCAACCTACGTTATCCCTATGTACCCCTAATCTGCTGCCCTAACATCGCCGACCCCTATATTATATTTATTAACCCCTAATCTGCCCCCCTCAACGTCGCCGACACCTGCCTACACTTATTAACCCCTAATCTGCCGAGCGGACCTGAGCGCTACTATAATAAAGTTATTAACCCCTAATCCGCCTCACTAACCCTATCATAAATAGTATTAACCCCTAATCTGCCCTCCCTAACATCGCCGACACCTACCTTCAATTATTAACCCCTAATCTTCCGATCGGAGCTCACCGCTATTCTAATAAATGGATTAACCCCTAAAGCTAAATCTAACCCTAACACTAACACCCCCCTAAGTTAAATATAATTTTTATCTAACGAAATAAATTAACTCTTATTAAATAAATGATTCCTATTTAAAGCTAAATACTTACCTGTAAAATAAACCCTAATATAGCTACAATATAAATTATATTATAGCTATTTTAGGATTAATATTTATTTTACAGGCAACTTTGTAATTATTTTAACCAGGTACAATAGCTATTAAATAGTTAAGAACTATTTAATAGTTACCTAGTTAAAATAATAACAAATTTACCTGTAAATTTACCCCCGCTTGGGTTGGCTGTTCCGATCAGCCAATAGAATGCGAGCTCAATCTGATTGGCTGATTGGATCGGCCAATCGGATTGAACTAGATTCTGATTGGCTGATTCCATCAGCCAATCAGAAAATTCCTACCTTAATTCCGATTGGCTGATAGAATCCTATCAGCCAATCGGAATTCGAGGGACGCCATCTTGGATGATGTCCCTTAAAGGAACAGTCATTCGTCGTTCAGTCGTCGGTCCGGATGGATGTTCCGCGCTGGAGGTCTTCAGGATCCTGCCGCTTCGCTCCGGATGGAAGAAGATCGAAGATGCCGCTTGGAGAAGATGTTTGCCGGTCCGGATGTCCTCTTCTTGCCGGATAGGAGGAAGACTTTGGAGCCTCTTCTGGACCTCTTCAGCACCGGATTATGGATCGCCAACCCCCGCTTGGGTTGGATGAAGATCTTGGAGCCAGGACAGATCGGTGATACCTGGATGGTGAAGACAAGGTAGGAAGATCTTCAGGGGATTAGTGTTAGGTTTATTTAAGGGGGGTTTGGGTTAGATTAGGGGTATGTGGGTGGTGGGTTGTAATGTTGGGGGGGGGGGTATTGTATGTTTTTTTTTACAGGCAAAAGAGCTGAACTTCTTGGGGCATGCCCCGCAAAGGGCCCTGTTCAGGGCTGGTAAGGTAAAAGAGCTTGTAACTCCTTTAATTTAGAATAGGGTAGGGAATTTTTTATTTTGGGGGGCTTTGTTATTTTATTAGGGGGCTTAGAGTAGGTGTAATTAGTTTAAAATTGTTGTAATATTTTTCTTATGTTTGTAAATATTTTTTTATTTTCTGTAACTTAGTTCTTTTTTATTTTTTGTACTTTAGCTAGTTTATTTAATTGTATTTATTTGTAGGAATTGTGTTTAATTAATTTATTGATAGTGTAGTGTTAGGTTAATTGTAGGTAATTGTAGGTAATTGTAGGTAGTTTATTTAATTATTTTATTGATAGGGTAGTGTTAGGTTTAATTATATCTTAGGTTAGGATTTATTTTACAGGTAAATTTGTTATTATTTTAACTAGGTAACTATTAAATAGTTCTTAACTATTTAATAGCTATTGTACCTGGTTAAAATAATTACAAAGTTGCCTGTAAAATAAATATTAATCCTAAAATAGCTATAATATAATTATAATTTATATTGTAGCTATATTAGGATTTATTTTACAGGTAAGTATTTAGCTTTAAATAGGAATCATTTATTTAATAAGAGTTAATTTATTTCGTTAGATGTAAATTATATTTAACTTAGGGGGGTGTTAGTGTTAGGGTTAGACTTAGCTTTAGGGGTTAATCCATTTATTAGAATAGCGGGTAGCTCCGATCGGAAGATTAGGGGTTAATAATTGAAGGCAGGTGTCGGCGACGTTGTGGGGGGGCAGATTAGGGGTTAATAAATATAATATAGGGGTCGGCGGTGTTAGGGGTAGCAGATTAGGGGTACATAGGGATAACGTAGGTGGCGGCGCTTTGCGGTCGGAAGATTAGGGGTTAATTATTTTAAGTAGCTGGCGGCGATGTTGTGGGGGGCAGGTTAGGGGTTAATAAATATAATACAGGGGTCGGCGGGGTTAGGGGCAGCAGATTAGGGGTACATAAATATAACGTAGGTGGCGGTCGGCAGATTAGGGGTTAAAAATTTTAATCGAGTGTCGGCGATGTGGGGGGGGCCTCGGTTTAGGGGTACATAGGTAGTTTATGGGTGTTAGTGTACTTTAGGGTACAGTAGTTAAGAGCTTTATGAACCGGCGTTAGCCAGAAAGCTTTAACTCCTGCTATTTTCAGGCGGCTGGAATCTTGTCGTTAGAGCTCTAACGCTCACTTCAGAAACGACTCTAAATACCAGCGTTAGAAAGATCCCATTGAAAAGATAGGCTACGCAAATGGCGTAGGGGGATCTGCGGTATGGAAAAGTCGCGGCTGAAAAGTGAGCGTTAGACCCTTTAATCACTGACTCCAAATACCAGCGGGCGGCCAAAACCAGCGTTAGGAGCCTCTAACGCTGGTTTTGACGGCTACCGCCGAACTCCACATCTAGGCCTAAATGCGTAGAGCAATACGCTCTCCGCATTTAACATTGCACCAGCAGCTCACAAGAGCTGCTGGTCCAACGTCGCCCCCTGCTGACTTGCGGACAATCATCCGCGAGCAGGGAGGTGTCAATCAACCCGATTGTATTTGATCGGGTTGATTTCCGGCGATTCCTGTCCGCCTGCTCAGAGCAGGCAGACAGGGTTATGGAGCAGTGGTCTTTGTGACCGCTGCTTCATAAGTTGTGTTTCTGGCAAGTCTGAAGACTCGCCAGCAACACGGCCCTTCAAGCTCTGTACGGAGCTTGATAAATGGGCCTGTATGAGTGTGTATGTATTTTTTTCTGTGGGTCTCTCTGTGAGGGTGGGTGTGTATGTCTTTGTGCATTTTCTGTGGATGTCTGTGAGGGTGTGTGCGTATGTCTTTGTGCTTTTTCTATGGGTATGTCTCTGAGGGTGTATATATGTATGTCTTTGTGTATTTTCTCTGGATGCCTCTGTGAGGGTGGGTGTGTATGTCTCAGTGTTTTCTGTGGATGTCTCTGTGAGGGTGGGTGTGTGTATGTATGTATGTCTGTGTTTTCTGTGGATGTCTCTGTGAGGGTGTGCATTTTCTGTGGGTGTCTCTGTGAGAGTGTGTGTATGTCTTTGTGAGTTTTCTGTGGATGTCTCAGTGAGAGTGTGTGTGTATGTATGTATTTGTGTGTTTTATGTGGTTGTCTCTCTGTGTGTGTATGTATTTGTGTGTTTTCTGAGGCTGTCTTTTTCGGTGTTTCCTTGGGTGTATGTGCACGTTTGTGTTTGAGAGTGTGTGTGTGTGTCCATTGTCTGTTCCTTTTTAGGACATTTTGACCTTACTACTGATTATTCACATCTTTCTACAGACTTTGAGACTAAGAAGACCTTTCCGGAAGTCACCAATCCACCATTTAACCTTTAAATTATTGTTTAGACAGTTCGGGGCCCTTCCTTTCAGCCACTGCATTCTGTTGTCATCATTTAGTTGGCATCTTCCTTGACAAAAAGATAATCAGAACTCCATATTTGGTTTTGTAAATCTCCCTTTTTGACAAAACTGTAGTCTCCCTCATTACTTGTAATGTAATGTAAACAAGTGCCGAGTGTCTGTTTGGGTCTCTGTGTCTGAGTGTGTTTCTTTGCATGTCTGCTAGAGTGTCTATATGTGAATCCTTATGTGTGAGTGTGTGTGTTTCAGTGTATGAGTGTGTCTGTGTGTTTCTGTGTTTGGGTGTTACTACCTTTACAACATCTCCAAGTTTGACTACACTTAAGAACAAAGTGCATATACGTTTTAGTCACTTGGTCAAAAATTGCACATGTCAAAGAGGGGGGGGGGGGCCTGATCAATGGTTAAGTCAGGGCCCCCAAAATTTCTAGTGGCGGCCCTGACTGAAGCAATCCTCTATAGTTCTTTAAACTACTAGTGACTAAGGAACTTGTAACACAAAAGTGGTGATATGTTTACCCTATTCAATTGTTTGTGTTTTTGTAGAGACCGTCAAGAGGGTGGATCATGTGATCATATAAAGCCATTCCTTAATATTTTAAAGCCGAATTTTAATGTTTAATACTGTCAATAATATTATTTCTGCACATGTGGTGCTCGAAAGGTAATACACTAATAGTTTACAAATGTTTACTAATACAAATGAAATTATAATATTCTATTATTTAAACACTTTGTCAATCTGACATGCCTTAAACCTATAGGCTAATAATGCTTATGGGTGGGAGGACAGAACGCTTGAAATAGGAGCAACTGAAACTTGAGTGATTACACTTCATGAAAGAGCGTGTCCCTGAAACCCGTTGTGAATAACAGTTCCAGTGTGGCCAGGCAAGTGTTTGTTGTTATATCTACAAGTGTTCTAAATATTGTACTTCTTATTTTATTAGTTTTTATCATCATTTTTGGTATTCTCTCTGATTGGAGTGTTTAACACAACGTTTACTTACACCTACATGAAAAGAGCAACTGCATGCACTGCATACAATATTTCAATGGAACCCTGGTACTAAATTGGAGCCATAAACTACTATTAGCTGTCAGCAACTTCGGTAGCTTATGGATCTACTTTTTATGACTCAATGGAAAAGAGCCCATAGTATGTAATTACATGCATACAGAATAAAAGTCATTATCATGTATAATGTAAAGATATATATTCCTCTGATGAAGCTTAGAACAATGTGGCAACTAGGAATATCCAGAAATAAAAAGTAAAGGCACTAGTATTATTGGTTACAGTCTTTTAGCGCTATTTTTGGAATATCTTAACTTATGCAGTGCACAGAGGGTGGCATATTGGTGTCTGATTACAACTCCTGGTCTGGAAAGGTAAGAATTACTTAAACATACTGCCCTTTGCAATTCAGATGCCCTAATAAGAATGTATATTAAGTGGTAGCATTTTGTATCTGAATAACACTAAACCCCCGATGATCGAATGGCGGCAAGATATTCCAAGGGATCCGCTGCTATGTTGAGTGAGCCTGTCAAATTATTCCAAGCTCCCAACACAGATACTAACAGGTGGCATGGCCGAAAGTTGTTTACTATACATGCCATTGGTTGGAGATGCTGGTGATAGATAACACCCAGCATCGCCG
The DNA here is from genome assembly GCF_027579735.1 of Bombina bombina. Lineage (NCBI taxonomy): Eukaryota > Metazoa > Chordata > Amphibia > Anura > Bombinatoridae > Bombina > Bombina bombina. Next base: position 967,276,728 of record NC_069500.1, on the reverse strand, counting down.
CCCATATTGTAAATGTATATTAATTGATTCCTTGGATCCCTTGACAGTACCCCACAATCGCAAAATAACACTACACTAATAAATATCTAAACTGCCACATACCCACCACAAGTACCCATCTACTCTTTTAAGCTCTCAACCGCCACATACCCACCGCAAGTATCTATACTGTTATCCCTTCAACTGCCACATACCTACCTAAACTATTAATCCCTATACCACCATATACTACCGCAAGAACCAATGTAATTTATTAACCATACCGCCACATCCCCACCGCAAGTATCCATCAAAACTATTAACCCCTATACCGCCACTAGCCCACTGTAAGTACCCATCGAAATTATTAACCTTTATACTGCCACATACCCACCACAAGCACCCTTCTAAACTATTAACCCCTATACCGTCACTAGCCCACCGCAAGTACCCTACACTATTAACCGCTAAAAAGCCACAATCCCCAATGCAAACTAACCCTACTCTACCTAAAACCTAACCCCCCTCTAAAGTAAACCCCTTAAGCTACAGTAAAATAAAAAAAATTAAGTTACATAAAATAAAAAAGACAGTATACAAAATAAAAACCCACCATTATAACTTACACTAACCTACATTGCCCATAAAAAAACCCACCCCAAAAAAAAAAACCTAACACTAAATATTGCCCAAAAGTCAATACGTTCCTTGTGGATAGGAATATGTAGATAATCATCCTTTAAATCCACCGTGGTCATGAATTGACCTTCCTGGATGGTAGGAAGAATTGTCCGAATGGTTTCCATCTTGAACGATGGGACCTTGAGAAATTTGTTTAGGATCTTGAGATCCAAAATTGGCCTGAATGTTCCCTCTTTTTTGGGAACTATGAACAGATTGGAGTAAAACCCCATCCCTTGTTCTCCTAATGGAACAGGATGAATCACTCCCATTTTTAACAGGTCTTCTACACAATGTAAGAATGCCTGTCTTTTTATTTGGTCTGAAGACAATTGAGACCTGTGGAACCTTCCCCTTTTAAAAAATCACACCACCCCCCTCTACAATACAAGTATCTACTGCAGACAAAATTCAAATAGATTTTGAAATAGCAGACCTTTTTACAAAATATCACCTAGATTACAAGTTTTGCATTAGAGGCTATACGGTGCTAACGAGCAGTTTATGCTCACCGCTCACTTACAGACAGCGCTGGTATTACGGGTTTTTACAAACCCGGCGTTAACAGACAAAAAGTGAGCGTTGAGCAAAATTTTGCTCCACATCTCACTCCAATACCAGCGCTGCTTACGTTAGCAGTGAGCTGGTTGTGCATGCTAGTGCACGATTTCCACATTGGAATCAACGGGGAGAGCCAGATGAAAAAAAGTCTAACACCTTCAAAAAAAGCAGCGTTTAGTTCCTAACGCAGCCCCATTGATTCCTATGGGAAAATAAAATTTATGTTTACACCTAACACCCTAACATGAACCCCTAGTCTAAACACCCCTAATCTTACACTTATTAACCCCTAATCTGCCGCCCCCGACATCACCGCCACCTACATTATACTTGTTAACCCCTTATCTGCCGCCCCCGACATCGCCAACACCTACATTATACTTATTAACCCCTAATCTGCTGCCCCCAAAATCGCCAACACCTACATTATATTTATTAACCCCTAATCTGCCGCCCCCAACATCGCCGCCACTATTCTAAATTTATTAACCTGTAAACCTAAGTATAACCTTAACCCCCCTAACTTTAATATAATTTAAATAAATCTAAATAAAATTCATATCATTAACTAAATTATTCCTATTTAAAACTAAATACTTACCTATAAAATAAACCCTAAGATAGCTACAATAGCCAATAGAATGCCAGCTCAATCCTATTGGCTGATTGGATCAGCCAATTGGCTGATTGGAACAGCCAATAGAATGCCAGCTCAATCCTATTGTCTGATTGGAACAGAATAGAATAGCGTTGGGGGCTGCAGATTAGGGGTTAATAAATGTAGGTAGGTGTCGGCGATGTTAGGGACGGCAGATTAGGGGTTAATAATATTTAACTAATGTTTGCGAGGCGGGAGTGCGGCGGTTTAGGGGTTAATATATTTATTATAGTGGTGGCGATGTCCGGTTCAGCAGATTAGGGGTTAAACAATTTCTTTTAGTGTTTGCGATGTGGGAGGGCCTCGGTTTAGGGGTTAATAGGTAGTTTATGGGTGTTAGTGTACTTTTTAGCACTTTAGTTAAGAGTAAGAGCTTTGTAGTGTAAAACTCTTAACTACTGACTTTAAAATGCGGTACCAGTCTTGACAGGAGAGGGTCTACCACTCACTTTTTGGTAGACTAGTAATACCGGCGCTATGCAAGTCCCTTTGGAAAAAGAGGATACGCAATTTACATAAGTGGATTTGCGGTATTGCCAAGTCTGGCCAAAAAAGTGAGCGGTACACCTGTACCTGCAAGACTCATAATACCAGCGGGCGTTAAAGGCCGCGTTAGGACCGGCCAACGCTGCTTTTTAAGCCTACCGCAAAACTCGTAATCTAGGTGTATATTTTTAGTCAAGAAAAAGAATTGTTAATTTCATACAGTGATAAATCTGAGATCCCTTAATGCTTTCATTCATTGCCAACAATTTAAAATGGAGGGTATACATCTGTTTTGAGATTGCCAATCACATTTAGATTGGCTTATCGTTTTAGATCTAAAAGATGCCCATTTGACTGTCCCAATCCACAAACATTTCAGAACATTTTTTAAATTCAATAGGAACCAAATCATTTGGCGATTCTCCTGTCTCCCATTTCACCTTTCTTCAGCACCCTGGGTTTTCACAAAAGATTTTAAGCTTGGTTACATCCAAGAGTTACTCGATTATTTACTTAGTCAATATCCTTTTAATGTCTCAGGACTATTAATTACTAGTTCAGCAACTTCATCTTACTGTTTCCCTACTAAAAATTCTTGGCTTTAGTATAAACAAAGAGAAGTCTATTCTTTCCCCTACTCAGTCTCTAATATTTTTTGGGTTTCAATTACATACTGTAAGTGCAACTTTAAGCTTACCCTCAGACAAATTAAACATAAAAAAGGAAATAAGATCCGTCCTTTCAAAAAATCTTATTCCTTTGAGAAAGCTTGAATTGTGGGTTTACTATCATCCTCAAGCCATCGATCCAGGACATTTACACTACAGTGTTCTGAGGAAAGGTTTTTCCTATTCTTCCGAAACCAGGGACAAGTTATCTTGGTGGCTTTCCCACATGGACACTTGTACCCTTCAAGAGTCCTATCTTAAAAACTATTGTCTGGAACTGATAGCGGGATCATTTGCGGTGAAGAGTTTTGCAACAAACATTCATTCAGTTTACATTTTAATCAGAATGACAACTTGTTGGCAGCAAAATATTTAAATTCTTACCAAAATTACAAAAGATTTTATCCATTTTTGTCTCAACAAAAATATTTCTATCTCGGTGGAATTGATTCCAGGAATGTCAAATGTTACAGCAGACTGGAGTTCCAGATATCTACGCAATTCCAGTGTTTGGATGTTGAACAGAAACCTTTTTTGAGAAATAGCTCAGTTATAGAAACCTTTTTCGAATACTAGCTCAGTTATAGATCTCTTTGCTTCCACAACCATTTGCCAAGTTTCTTGGTTCTTCAGTTGGAGACCAGGGCCTCTATTTATCAAGGTCCGTCGGACCTGATCCAACAGTGCAGATAAGGTCCAACAGACCTCACTGAATACGGCGAGCAATACGCTCGCTGTATTCAGCATTGCACCAGCAGCTCACAAGAGCTGCTGGTGCAACGCCGCCCCCTGCAGACTCACGACCAATGGGCCGCCAACAGGGGGGTGTCAATCAACCCGATCGTACTCGCCAGAAACACGGGGCATCAAGCTCCATTTGGAGCTTGATAAATATGCCTCCAGATCTGCCAGCTTTAGCGATTGATGCTTTTCTTCACCCTTTGTTTATTTCAGGAGGACATTCTATTCCCCCCTTCTCAATGATTTAGAGGGTTCTTTCTCTAATTCATCAGGATTTATTGACAGTTCTTGTAGTAACTCCCTTAGTATCCGACCCTTCTTCAGATGTCATTTTTAACTTCCAATTTTGATTACCCAGATTACATATCTCTTACTGGACCGCCTAGACAGTGTTTAGTGGAGAGACTTTCTCAACAAGCTGTCAACCTCCTCAAGGATTCTTGGGCATCGGATGCCAAAAAAGTCTATTTATCTGTTTGGTCTATATGGCATCGCTGGTGCTTGTAAATCATTTTGGATTCCTTTTCAGCTCCTATAAGTCATATTGCATATTTGTTTACTCTTTGTTCATATCTGGAATGGCTTTTCATTCATTTAACATTTTTCTCAGTTTAATGAACCCATTTCGGATTTTCCTGTAGGTTGTCATTATTGTCAGGTTAGGTAAAGTCAAGAATCAGACCCAAATGCTAGAATGATTATTAACAACACACTAGCACACTGAATATAAACCAGGACCTGACCCCACAACAGCCTCACAGGAAAAGAATTAAACAAGGTGAGATGGTACTGAGATGGCAAGGATTTGGCAACGTGAGATCAAGCAACAAGGTAAACTCAGATTTGAGAGGGTTAAGCAGAGACGTGGTCAGGCAAGCAAAGTCTGTTAACAGTATATCAGGCAGCAAAGTATCCTCAGGTTTGAAAGGGTTAAACAGACATGGTCAAGCAAGCAAAGTTTGTTAACAGTATATCAGGCAGCAAAGTATCCTCAGGTTTGAAAGGGTTAAACAGAGACGTGGTCAAGCAAGCAAAGTTTGTTAACAGTATATCAGGCAGCAAAGTATCCTCAGGTTTGAAAGGGTTAAACAGACATGGTCAAGCAAGCAAAGTTCGTTAACAGTATATCAGGCAGCAAAGTATCCTCAGGTTTGAAAGGGTTAAACAGAGACGTGGTCAAGCAAGCAAAGTTTGTTAACAGTATATCAGGCAGCAAAGTATCCTCAGGTTTGAAAGGGTTAAACAGAGATTTGGTCTAGCAAGCAAAGTTCGTTAACAGTATATCAGGCAGCAAAGTATCCTCAGGTTTGAAAGGGTTAAACAGAGACGTGGTCAAGCAAGCAAAGTTCGTTAACAGTATATCAGGCAGCAAAGTATCCTCAGGTTTGAAAGAGTTAAACAGAGACGTGGTCAGGCAAGCAAAGTCAGTTAACAGAATATCAGGCAACAAAGTATCCAAATGAGTACTCACAAAGCCACAGCAAGGAAATACAAACGGGCATCAGGTGAAGGACACGCCAGAATTTGAACCCGGACTGACATCAGCAGATTGGGACAGCTTCAGGGAGCGTGTCAGCAGAGTGAGACTGCTTCAGAGGCAAAGGATGTTGCTAAGCAACGCAGCAACAGAGCCGCAGAAGCGAGGAGCGTGACATTTCCCTCCTTCAAGGATCCCTCCAGGGAACCCGACCAGGCTTAGAAGGATTTCTTTTGTGGAACTGTTTCACCAAAGTAGGGGCATGTACTTGAGAAGCGGGTTCCCAGGAACGTTCAGTAATGGGATATTCCTTCCAATGAACCAAGTAATACAAGTGGCTACCCCGTAATTTGGAGTCCAAATTTTGACTTACCTCAAATTCAGAAGCGCCATCGATAAGTAAAGATGGAGGAGGTTTGTATTTGGTGGAGAATCGATTCTTCACTACAGGTTTGATAAGAGACACATGAAACACAGGGTGAATCTTCAAGGTCTTGGGCAAGGCCACTTGGTAAGCAGAAGAACAAACTTTGGAGACAATTCTGAAAGGTCCGATGTATTTGGGACCCAATTTAGTACAGGGTTGTTTAGGATGAATGAATTTGGTGGACTACCACACCTTGTCTCCTGTGCGATACATAGGAGCTATACAACATTTGCGATCAGCAAACTTCTTATACTTCTTTGCAGAGAGGAGAAGGATCTGTCGAATTCTATGCCAATGCTTGCAGAGATCTTTAACGGCACGATCAGCTCCAGGAACTGTAGAAGTACTGGTAGAAATAGGAAAAGTTCTAGGTTCAAATCCATAAGCAGCGTTAAAAGGAGACGTCCGTAAGGAGGAATTGAGTCGAGAATTGTGGGCCAGTTCAGCTAAAGGAAGAAGTTGGGACCAATTGGAATGTTGATGGTTAACATAGTGCCTGAGTAAAGATTCAAGAGATTGATTAACACATTCTGTTTGTCCGTTGGACTGGGGATGGTGTGCAGTAGAAAGAGAAATGTTGATTCCGAACTGTTTACATAGGGATCTCCAAAATCTTCAGACAAACTGAACACTACGGTCAGAAACGATGTCCAAAGGAGAACCATGTAATCGAGTGACATGTAGGATGAACAGCTCAGAGAGCTTCCGAGCGGAAGGCAATCCAGGTAATGGAATAAAATGGGCTGTTTTGGAAACCTGTCCCCTATTACCCAAATAGTATTGTTTCCGGCAGAATCAGAAAGGTCCATAATAAAGTCCATGGAAATGTGAGACCAAGGGTAATATGGCACCGGGAGAGGTTGCAATAAACCAAATGGAAGATGGGAGGTTTGTTTATTTGAGGCACAAGATTGACAAGCTGCAATATATTGACATCTTTGGACATGGATGACCACCACACATGTTGTTTGAGTTTCCATAACATATTGGTTACCCCAGGATGACCAGCTAAGACACTGTCATGAGCCCAACAAAGCAATTTAAGGCGGAATTCTGGAGGTATATATAAGATTCCAGGAGGTAGTTTATAAGTAGACGGTACCTTGGTCTGAGCTGAGCGCAGAGCCTGTATAGGAAATGTGGAAAACTGAGCAAGTATACTGACAGGTTGTAGTATGGGTTCAGCAACAAATGGCACCAAATCAGTAGATTGGTACTGTCTGGATAAAGCATCAACCTTATAATTCTTTGTACTAGGAACATAAGAAAGTACAAAATTAAACCTTGAAAAGAACAAAGTCCAATGGGCCTGACGAGAGTTGAGGCAACTAGCAGTGTGAAAATACAGAAGATTCTTGTGAGATGGTTCTCATTAAGTCTCTGAAGTATTAGTTTCACATGATGGAGATGTTCTTGTAAGGACTTAGAGTAGATCAGAATATTGTCCAGATAGATGATGATGAACTGGTTTAGGAAATAACTGAAAATTTCATTTATGAAGTGTTGGAATACAGCAGGGGCATTGCATAACCCAAAAGGCATAACAAGATACTCATAGTAACCAAATCTAGTGTTGAATGCTGTCTTCCATTTGTCCCCTTTACGTATTCTGACAAAATTGTATGCCCCACGAAGATCTAATTTGGAGAAGATGGAAGTGCCTTGGAGATGGTCAAAAAGCTCAGGATTGAGCGGAAGAGGATAAGAATTCTTGATAGTATTTGGTTCAGGGCACGATAATCAATACAGGGTCGAAGGCCCCCATTTTTCTTCTCGACAAAGAAAAAACCTGCTCCTACAGGTGAGGAAGAAGGACGAATGAACCCTCTGGACAAGTTGTCTTTGATATATTCTTACAGAGAGACATATTCCTGACATGACGGAGGATAAGTTTTCCCTTTAGGGAGAGAAGCTCCAGGTAATAAATCAATTGGACAATCAAAATTCCGATGTGGGGGTAACTTTTCAGCATCCTTCTTAGAAAAAACATCACAGTACGAATGATATTGCACAGGTAAAGATTCAGGAATGTCCAAAACTCTGCAGACAATGTTTGAAGCAAGTAGCTCCCCAGGCTATAAGTTCCCCTTTAGACCAAGCAAAAATGGGATCATGGAGCTGTAACCAGGGTAGTCCCAAAATCAAAGGAAATTGAGGAGAGGAAATAACATCAAAACAGATAGTCTCAGAGTGAAGAAATACCTACAGACATACATAGAGGTGGCTTTTGAATAAATCCAGAACCTAAAGGTTGACCACTGACTGTAGTAACTTTGATAAATTGATCTCTTTCTAGAAGTGGTATCCGGAGAGAATTAGCAAAATTAGAATCAATGAATGTTCCTGCAGCTCCCGAATCAATTAAGGCTTGAACTTGAAACTTAGCACTTACAAATTTCAAAGTAACAGGAATGAAAAGTTTTGGATTGAGGGAAGAAAAAGAGTTCCGGCTTAACTCTGTCCCTCTGTCAGAAGTTAAGCCCGGGCTTTTACTGGATGTGCAGGGCAATCCTTTAGCAGATGTCCTTTAGTACCACAGTAAAGACAAAGTCCATGAGTACGCCTCCTGAGGCGCTCAGCGTCTGTTAATTTGATTGCACCAAATTTCATAGGTTCTACAGACTCAAATTGAGTAGAAGTAGGATTAGAAGGATTAGGAAGACGGAAAGGCAGGCGATAAGTAGGTTTGAAAAAGGGTCTCCTATTATGGTCTCTTTCCTGAAGACGCTCAGAATAATGTGTGTCCAACTTGATACATAAGTTGATGAGATTTTCATGGGAATCGGGTAGATACCGAAAAACAAGCTCATCCTTTAGACGTTCACTTAGACCTTTGTGAAAGGCAGCTCTCAGGGCCCCATGATTCCAAGTAGTCTCAGCCGCAAGAGTCCGGAATTCTATAGCGTATTGGGCTACAGAGAGAGAACCTTGTTTTAGGTCCAACAGTCCTGCCTCGGCTGCTGCAGACCTGCCAGGTTTGTCTAACACAGAAGAGAAAACAGATACAAAGGAGTCCACATCATAAAGCAAAGGGTAATCTTTTTCCAGAAGTGGTGAAACCCAAGCCAGAGCTTTGCCCTTCATGAGGGAAATCAAGAACGTGATCTTAGAGGATGAGTTTAAAAACACATGAGGGTTATTTCTGAAATGAAGATGACATTGGTTTAGGAATCTATGTTAGTCTTCAGGGTTGCCATCATATTTATCCAGAAGGGGAATCCTAGGAGTTAAGTTATTAGTAGAATGAGGTGCGTTGAATATAGAGCTAGAACTGGCAGCAGCAACAACCGGGGTTGCAGGAGATTGAACCGGAGAGGCTAGATTATGAAGAAGAGTCGTGATCTGGTCCAACTTAGATTCTAGAGATTGCAGGTGTGTTGCGTGCATTCCAAGAGGCTGTCCTTGTAGGGTCAAGGCCCTGCATAACTCAGCGAGATCCATATATGTTTGTTATATCAGGTTAGGTAAAGTCCCGAATCAGACCCAAATGCTAGAATGATTATTAAAGGGACAGTCAAGTATAAATCAAACTTTCATTATTCAGGTAGGACTTTTAATTTTAATCGACTTTCCAATTTACTTTTATCATCAAATTTGCTTTTTTCTCTTGGTATTCTTAGTTTAAACTAAACATAGGTAGGCTCATATGCTAATTTCTAAGCCTTTGAGGGCTGCCTCTTATCACATGCTTTTTAAATCTATTTTCAACACAAATAGACAGAAAGTACATGTGGGCTATATAGATAAAACTGTGTTCAGGCAAAGAAAGTTATTTAAGATCTAGCACAATACAATGCTAAATTTAAGACAATAGATAATAAACAGTCACAGTCATGTGATCAGGGGCTGGAAGAAGGTTCCTAGATACAAGGTAATCACAAAGGTAAAAAGTACATTAATATAGCTGTGTTGGTTATGCAAAACTGGGGAATGAGTAATAAATGGATTATATATCTTTTAAAACAATAACAATTCTATGGTAGACTGTTCCTTTAACAACACACTAGCACACTGAGTATAAACCAGGACCTGACCCCACGACAGCCTCACAGGAAAATAATTAAACAAGGTGAGATGGTACTCACAGATTCCAGGGAATACCACCAGGAATCTTGATTGTAGATAGGGGGTTAGGAAATAGACGTAGATTTGGCAACGTGAGATCAAGCAACAAGGTAAACTCAGATTTGAGAGGGTTAAGCAGAGACGTGGTCAGGCAAGCAAAGTCTGTTAACAGTATATCAGGCAGCAAAGTATCCTCAGGTTTGAAAGGGTTAAACATAGACATGGTCAAGCAAGCAAAGTTCGTTAACAGTATATCAGGCAGCAAAGTATCCTCAGGTTTGAAAGGATTAAACAGAGATGTGGTCTAGCAAGCAAAGTTCGTTAACAGTATATCAGGCAGCAAAGTATCCTCAGGTTTGAAAGGATTAAACAGAGACGTGGTCTAGCAAGCAAAGTTCGTTAACAGTATATGAGGCAAGCAAAGTGTCCTCAGGTTTGAAATAGTTAAACAGAGACGTGGTCAAGCAAGCAAAGTTTGTTAACAGTATATCAGGCAGCAAAGTATCCTCAGGTTTGAAAGGGTTAAACAGAGACGTGGTCAAGCAAGCAAAGTTTGTTAACAGTATATCAGGCAGCAAAGTATCCTCTGGTTAGAAAGGGTTAAACAGCGACGTGGTCAAGCAAGCAAAGTCCGTTAACAGAATATCAGGCAACAAAGTATCCAAATGAGTACTCACAAAGCCACGGCAAGGAAAAACAAACGAGCATCAGGTGAAGGACACGCCGGAATTTGAACCCGGACTGACGTCAGCAGACTGGGGCGGCTTCAGGGAGCATGTCAGCAGAGTGAGACTGCTTCAGAGGCAAAGGATGTTGCTAAGCAACGCAGCAACAGAGCCGCAGAAGCGAGAAGCGTGACAATTATCTTATCCATTGTATTCTTACAGCTATCCATATCAATTGTTATTTTTCTTTTTTTTTTTTTTGGAAGGTAAACATAATTTTATTATTTAATATTGCATTGATAGTTGAAATTATTTTTAAATTAACAATAAAATTTGTTGGATACATTTCAGATGAAGCAGAAATTCAGGGGGAGGATTCCAATCAAGATGGAGAGGACAATAATATTAACGAGGAGAGACAAGAAGAGGCTCAAGATTTTGAGTATGAAATAGAACAAGTGCTTGTGCAGGAACAAAATTTAGAACATAGTAAGTAATAATATAGAAAACGAATACTACAATTTTAGGGTACTAGCATCCAAAATAAATATATTTTATACACCTATTGTTTAACTTAATTAGATTACAAATAGATCATGATTTTATACGTATTAATGTTATATATATATATATATATATATATATATATATATATATATATATAAATAAATATATATTACATTTATATATCTATATCTGTCTCTATATATATATAAATACTTTTTATTGACACAAAAATGGGTACAATTATAGAACAGGAAAAATATCGTATTAGCATCACATAAGCAAAATTATACATATATTTCTCTCTTATTCTCAGAACAGAGTTCAAGGAAAGTAAAGTCAAGTACCCATATTTGAGTTTTCCAAACCCTCACATCCAACCACCTTAACCCTCAATCTGAGGGGACAAACCAGAAACAAGAAAAAGAAAAGAAAAGAGAAAAAAAAAAAAAAGAAAGAAAAAAAAAAATTCTCTCTTATCTCTCGCCACCCCCCGCCTCCCCCCCATGTTCCTCTCTTCCCCCCTCACAATTCGACCACATTTAGTACCATTCAACGGGAAAAAACCCCTGTAGTATCAAAGTTTCAAAATACTCTGATCTTCGGAGGTTGTTAATAAGGGAAAACTGAATATCTTGTGGATAAGATAAGATAACTTTTAGCCATTTTAAAAAAAAGACTTTAATCTTTTGCATTTGTAGAGCCGAGATACTCAATTGTTCGAAGATTATTTGAGAATATATTAAATTTGTGAAGCATGACAATGAGGGGGCCTTTTTACTTTTCCAGTTCTTTAATATTAGGTTACGCCCCAACATAATCGCTGTGTTAATAAGATTAACATTATCTCTGTTCGTCTCTGAGTTACAAAGAAGGAATATGTGCTTAGATTCAATTTTTATCCTGTTGTCTAGTCTTTTATTAAGCCAGAATTCTATTTTGGTCCAAAACTGCAGGATTTTGGGGCAATTCCAGAAACAGTGTATTATATCTGCCATAGAATAATTACATCTGGAGCACGTATTTAAGGAATTCATATTCCATTTAGACATTTTTTTAGGTGTAAGATAGGCTTTGTTGAGTAGCTTTAAATGCGATTCTTTCCAAGACGTAGAAATAGGAGCACACCTAACCCATTTGAGACTTAACCTCAATATGTCTGGAGAAATATCCGGGTCAAGGGTATTCCATTTCTCACAAAGACTATTAACTATTAACTGACCTTGCTTAGCTAACATAATTTTATAGAGTAGGTCGATACTATGTTTACCTGCTTTATAGCATATTAGATATTTTTCAATTTGGCCCCATCGTTCGTCTTCAGGCTCTGATATTTTACTTTCTACTATAAAATGTCTAACCTGAAGGTAAGCATAAAAGTTTTTACTTGAAAGAGAAAATTCTTTAGCAATGTCTTCAAATGTTCTCGTCTGGAGATAGTTGTTTAGGCATTGAAAAACATATATTAAGCCTTTTTGCGCCCAGACATTATACACTTCGTAAAATAGACCGGGAATAAATTTTGGATTACCTCGTATTGGGAGAAATGGAGATATTTCAAACTTGAGTTTAAGTAATTTATTTAATTTTTGCCAGGCTTCTATAGTATTCCGTATTACTATCAGATTTTTGATGTCGTATGGCAACTGTGCTGTTGGGCAGTGTAACAGAGCTTTCAATATATATGGGGCGCACAATTGTTCTTCCATACAACAATATGTAAGATGGTTAGCTTCTGCTAGCCAGTCAAGTGCGAAGCGCACGAGTATGGCTATATTATATTTTTTAATGTCAGGGAGAGATAGACCACCTTCTTCAAACTTGAGTACTAATTTTGTTATAGATAGCATATGTCTCTTATTGTTCCATAAGAAATTGCTACACTCCCTGTTAAATCTTTTTATGTCCTGTTCCTTTATGAATAGTGGTAGATTTTGCATTATGTAAATTAATTGGGGCAATAATATAGTTTTTATAATCATCACCTTAGCCGAAAGGGAGATAGGAAAAGCGATCCATCGTTGTAATTTCTCAGAGGCTTTTTTAAAAAAGGTAGAGTAGTTTAGTTTGTACCATTGGTTAGGGTCAACATGAAATTTTATCCCTAGATAATTAATACTCACAGACTCTTGAAAGGGATGTTCTTGTATACTTTTTTTGGTCTTACGTAACCATAGGATTTCGGTTTTACTGGTATTAATTTTGTACCCTGAGATAGAACTAAATTTATCAATAATATTTAAAGCCTGTGGTATATTTCTTTTGGTATTTCTAACAAATAGTAGCAGATCATCTGCATATAAAGATAATACTAATTTTTCTTGTCCTAGCCTAATACCTTGCAGCTCTTGCCTCAATATAATCGCTAAAGGTTCTATCGCCAGGTTAAACAACAAAGGAGAGAGTGGGCATCCCTGTCTCGTTCCCCTGTATAGAGTTAGATTTGGAGTATAACTATTGTTAATTAAAATAATAGACCGTGGGTGGTCATATAAGATTTTAATAAATTGTAGAAAGTGTCCTGAAAAACCAAAAAAATCCAATGCAGTGAATAAGTGATCCCAAATCACAGAATCAAATGCTTTTTCGGCATCAATGGTGATTAATGCGAAATCCTGGTTGTCTGTTTTCTTATCTGCTGTTTTGTTCCAAAAATGGTCTAATACCAAGGCTACTTTCCGACTGTTTTTAATGGAAGATCTTTGATACATAAAGCCTGTTTGGTCAGAATGAATAATAGGGTCTAGACAAGCTTTCAATCGGTTTGCCACAATATGGGTTAATAACTTATAGTCGACATTGAGAAGTGAGATAGGTCTATACGACTTGGGATCTAATGGATTTTTCCCTTTTTTCAGGATCAATGAGATGATAGACTCGGAAAAATATTTAGACATATTAAGACCATTAATATAGTATTGGTTATATAGTAAAACTAGACTATCTGCTATCTCTGTCCTAAGTACTTTGTACATCTCTGCAGGTATCTGATCTGGACCTGGCGATTTATTAGCCTTAGCATTATTTATAGCTTCCAAAACTTCCTCTTTCGTTATAGATCTGTTAAGAACACTGACTGACTCTTGCGAGATTTTAGGTAATATAACCTGATGCCAGAAGTTATTCTTATTCTCAGTGTTTATTTCTTTTGCAGAGTATAAATTTTGGTAGAATTCTAAAAAAACTTTTTTGATTTTAGTCTGATCTGTGACTCTATCTTGCCCATCATTTATTGCTTCTATTATATTGGATTTTGTCCTAGTTTTATCTAGCCTGGATAGGAATTTGGCCGACTTCCCGAAGTGGCCTTTATATTTGGTACTTAGTTTAAGTTCTTCCCATGATACCTTTTTTTTAATAAAAATATCCCTTTCTGCTTTAGCCAGTCTATATTTATCTCTGCATTGTTTAGAGGGGTTAATGATATACCTATCATATGCATTCTGAACTTGTTTGGATACCTGGATTTCTCTTTCTTGTAGCTTCTTTTTTTTTGAGGACATATAGGCCTTAATATGTCCTCTGAGATAAGCCTTCGCGGCTTCCCAAAATATTTCTATTTTCCCCCGGTATTCTATATTTAGAATTTCATATTCCCTCCATTTATGTTTTAGCCAGTTGCCAAATTCTAGATTATCTACTAAGAATTTTGGGAAAAAAAAGTTGTTCCTTTCCCTGCTCTGCATTGGTTGTGCATAGAGATCTAAGGAAACTATAGCATGGTCTGATATCAAAATATCAAATATCTCTGCCTTGGTTTCTAATTTAAGAATTGACGTCGAGATCAAAAAAAGATCTATTCGTGAAAAGGAACCGTGGCTTTTAGAGTCACAGGTGAAGGACCTCGTATCTGGATGCTGCAAACGCCATATATCATGGAGCTTTAGATTTTTACAAACTTGTTTAAAAATTTTTACTTTCTGTTTGGAAAAGGATGAAATTTTAGGCGAAAATGTATCTATTTTAAAAATTGTTATTTTTCTTGTTTTTCTTCCTTTTGGGATGTCAACATTATTTTAAATGTTTTATCTAATTGGCCAATTAATTCTAATCTCTCATTAAAAATGTTCCTTTTAAATTCGCGACTCTGCTTTGTTTACTTTCTTCATATTGTGAGTAGTGATGTCGCGAACCTAAAATTTTCGGTTCGCGAACGGCCATTGACTTCAATAGGCAGGCGAACTTTAAAACCTACAAGGACTCCTTCTGGCCACAATAGTGATGGAAAAGTTGTTTCAAGGGTACTAACACCTGGACTGTGGCATGCTGGAGGGGGATCCATGGCAAAACTCCCATGGAAAATTACATAGTTTATGCAGAGTCTGCTTTTAACCCATAAAGGGCCTAAATCAACTAACATTGCCAAATTGTTTGCAATAACTTGCTTTAAAACATCAGTTATCAAATTGACACATTAAGAGAACATTTTTTATAGTATACTGCTCCTTTAACAATATTTAACTCAAGATACATAGATCTTATAATGTACAGGGTAACCAGATGTCCTAGTTTTAGTGTCCTTAGAAATATTTAGTGTCCTTTTTTATATTTAAATTAAGGTGAAGAAGATATGAGTGGTGGCTGCCTGGCACAGACCAATTAACCAAAAGACTGAAAAAAAAATGAGGTATATTAATGCTGAGTGAGCCTGACAGACACAGGCCTGATAGAAAATGTAATTAGATTATACTAGAAAAATTATTTAAATAAAAATTTTTAAATTTAAAATAATGTTATAAACGGATATTAACACTGGTGGCTGGCACAGAGCAATGAACCAGAGTATATGCTGTGTGACACAGGCCTGATAGAAAATGAAAAAAAATTACACTAGCAAAATAATTAACATTTTTGGTTAGTTAAATTCAAACTAATGTTGTTAGGGAGATATCAGTGGTGGCAGTAATCACAGCATATACTGTGAGCCTTAAACACACAGGCTGAAAGCCAGGCAAATGCTAATAAAAAAAATACGAAAAAAAAAAAAAAACCCGGCACGAAATATAGCCCTAAAAAGGGCTTTTTGGGGTGCTGTCCTTGCAGCAGAGATGAGTGGAGTCTTTCTGGACTGTAGTGGACACTAAATACACTAGCCTAGCTATGTTTTTCCTATTAATGTCAGGAGCAAAAACACAACACGTCCTCTCATTAAGAAAGCAAGGTCGTTATGAGTCTAAAATGGCGGATTCCGAGTAGCTGGGAGGGTCTGTGAGGGAGTGTCCGATGTTGATTGGCTCTAATGTGTCAGACGGCTGTGACATACAGGGTCAAAGTTTCCTCAATGATGACACAGAGGGGCGAATCGAACATCGCCATGTGTTCGCCCGCAAACGTGAACGCGAACAAGCTATGTTCGCTGTGAACCGTTCACTTACCTACAGCGCTGGTATTACAGGTTTTCAGAAACCCGGCGTTAAAAGGCAAGAAGTGAGCGTAGAGCAAAATTGTGCTCTATACCGCACTCCAATATCATCGCTGCTTAAGTCAGCGGTGAGCTGGTTGTACGTGCTCGTGCACGATTTCCCCATAGACATCAATGGGGAGAGCTGGCTGAAAAAAAGTCTAAAACCTGCCAAAAACCAGCATAAAGCTCAGTAACGCAGCCCCATTGATTCCTATGGGGAAACTAATGTTATGTTTACACCTAACACCCTAACATAAACCCGAGTCTAAACACCCCTAATCTTACACTTATTAACCCCTAATCTGCCACCTCTGATATCGCTGACACCTACATTATACTTATTAACCCCTAATCTGCCGCTACGGACATCGCCGCAACCTACATTATACTTATGACCCCTAATCTGCTGCCCCCAACATCACCGACACCTACATTATATTCATTAACCCCTAATCTGCTGCCCACAACATCGCCAACACCTACATAATGTTATTAACCCCTATTCTGCCGCCCCCAAAGTTGCCACACCTATAATAAACATATTAACCCCTAAACTGCCATACTCCCACATCGCAAAAACTAATTAAATATTATTAACCCCTAATCGACCGCCCCTTACATCGCCGCCACCTACCTACATTTATTAACCCCTAATCTGCCGCCCCCAACATCGCTGCCACTATATTATATTTATTAACCCCTAAACCTATGTGTAACCCTAATCCTAACACCCCCTAACTGAAATATATTTAAAATAAATATAAATAAAACTTACATTTATTACCTAAATTATTCCTATTTAAAACTAAATACTTACCTGTAAAATAAACCCTAAGCTAGCTACAAAATAACTAATAGTTACATTGTAGATAGCTTAGGGTTTATTTTTATTTTACAGGCAAGTTTGTATTTATTTTAACTAGGTAGAATAGTTACTAAATAGTTATTTACTAATAACTACCTAGCTAAAATAAATACAAATTGACCTGTAAAATAAAACCTAACCTGTCTTACACTAACACCTAACCTAACCCTACAATTAAATAAATTCCCTAAATTAAATACAATTAACTAAATTCAAAACAATTAGCTAAACTACAAAAAAAACAAACACTAAATTACAGAAAATAAAAAACAAATTACAACATCTTTAAACTAATTACACCTAATCTAATAGCCCTATCAAAATAAAAAAGCCCCCCCAAAATAAAAAAAACCTAGCCTAAACTAAACTACCAATAGCCCTTTAAAGGGCCTTTTGCGGGGCATTGCCCCAAAGTAATCAGCTCTTTTACCTGTAAATTTTTTTACAAACAACCCCCCATCAGTAAAACCCACCACCCATACAACCAACCCCCCAAATAAAATACTATCTAAAAAAAACTAAGCTCCCCATTGCCCTGAAAATGGCATTTGGATGGGCATTGCCCTTAAAAGGGCAGTTAGCTTTTTTGCCGCCCAAAGTCCCTAACCTAAAAATAAAACCCACCTAATACACCCTTAAAAAAACCTAACACTAACCCCCTGAAGATTGACTTACCGGGAGACGTCTTCATCCAAGCCGGGCCAAAGTCCTCAATGAAGCCGGGAGAAGTCTTCATCCAAGCCGGGCGAAGTGGTCCTCCAGACGGGCAGAAGTCTTCATCCAGACGGCATCTTCTATCTTCATTCATCCGGCGCGGAGTAGGTCCATTTTCAAGACATCCGACACGGAGCATCCTCTTCTGCCAACGGACTAACAACGAATGAAAGTACCTTTAAGTGATGTCATCCAAGATGGCGTCCCTTAGATTCCGATTGGCTGATAGAATTCTATCAGCCAATCGGAATTAAGGTAGAAAAATCCTATTGGCTGATGCAATCAGCCAATAGGATTGAAGTTCAATCCTACTGGCTGATCCAATCAGCCAATAGGATAGAGCTGACATTCTATTGGCTGTTCCAATCAGCCAATAGAATGCAAGCTCAATCCTATTGGCTGATTGCATCAGTGTCATATTGTGAGCCTTGTGCACTGTACCTTTAAGTATGCTGGCATAGCTTCCTTTATAAGGACCTCATTTTCTCCCCTTCATTGCTTGTAATTGAGTATTACTCCTGTATTCGAATCAACCAAGCCTTTCCTTATTGGAACTACCTGTGTCTCCGTTACCTGACAGCATACGCTGTCACCGGATACCCCGCCTCAGGACCGCCTCCCACTGTGAATCCGACTTCGCGCTCAAACACACTTGTGCCGCAGCTGCAGTCTGTGTCTCCTTTCCCTCTCTTCAGCGTGTAAGTACTTACCGCTTTTGGGTAACCAGCTTTTTCTACTCAATCTGCCTAAAGTACTTTTGTTGTCATATCTTTCACTACTCGTATTGGATATAAAGTTTACATTTACTTACCGGAACTTTTACCTAGTTATTCAAACATACCTTCATGACTTCGTATCTGATCAGTGCACTCACAGATGATAATATTATCTTTTGGGAAAGTTTCTATCAACCTAAGAGTACCATTATAGTCTCATTGTTGCTTAATTTTCACGATATATTATTAATCCACACTGTAGTTATGTGTTTGTATGAGATAAAACAACATATAACTATAAAGTGGTAAATTAAATTCTGTCTGAATCATAATACTAAACAGTATTGTTAGTTCAGTGATTCAGATAGGGACAAATAAACTTGTTTATTGAAGCATAATAACTTCAAATTATTTATCTGCACATTTGGTCCTTTTATTTAAGCAGATTCTGAATTGAACTGTGACAGAATTACAAGCCAAAAAAGATGGATCAAGCAGAAATACCTTCACATGTCTATAATTTATCCCAGAGGGTTGATCAACTTTCACAAGGGTTAAGACAACTTCAATTAGAAAACCAGACATTAAAAGATATCCTTAAAGACACAGTAACTCCAAAACAGTTAACTGTAGATTCTACCAACGAGCCTAATGTATCACCACCAGAAAAATTCTTTGGTGACAGAAGTCAATTTCGTGACTTCAAAAACTCTTGTTATTTACTTTTCACTCTCAGACCTAAAACTTATACCACAGATAAACAGAGAGTTCTAACAGTAATATCATACTTAAGAGGAGAACCTAGAACATGGGCTAACTCTTATTTTGAACTAAATGACCCTATTCTAGACAGTTTGGAGGATTTCTTCCAAGCTATGGCCCTACTGTATGATGACCCATGCAAACAGATAACATCAGAAAATGCTATGAGAGCCCTTAAACAAGGGAAAAGGTCCGTGGAGGATTACATAGCAGAATTTAAGAGAGTATCTAAAGATTCACAATGGAATAATATTTCATTGCGGAATCAATTTAGACTTGGTCTGTCAGATGCATTAAAAGATGAACTTTCACAAGTTGATATTCCAGATACTTTAGACAATTTAATGTAATTATCTATTAACATAGATAGAAGATTGAGGGAAAGAAAGAGAGAAAGATTTAGTCAGGAACCTGTAGTAAAGAGAATAGTTAACCCTACCAGTTCTCAACAGTATAAAATTCCTGATGAACCTATGGAAATAGGAGTGATTAGGGGCCCTCTCTCCATAGAAGAAAATAAAAGAAGAAGGGATAATAATCTTTGCCTTTATTGTGCTGCTAAGGAACATGAGGTCAAGTAATGTCCTAACCTTCTGAAAACAAAGAAAGGTGAGAAACATAAAATACCAAGATCTCCTAATAACTGTTGTAGAAATTCAACTTATTGTTTTTTACCTATTTCTTTGCAGTGGGGTTCAAAAGAGATTACCTTGAAAGCACTCATTGACTCCGGTGCAACTAGCAACTTCATAGATTATCATGTGGTGTGTAAACATGATATACCAATAAAAAACATTAATCATCCCTATGTTTTAAGAGTTTTTGATGGTAGTCAGGCAGTTAATGGTTCAATCACACATCAGACACATAATATAGTTATGAGAACACAAGAAGGACATATAGAGGAGCTATCTTTTGATATAACACCTTCTCCTTTATTTCCAATAATTTTGGGGTTAAAATGGCTACAACAACATCAACCAATTATTGATTGGTCTACAAATAAAATTCAATTTTCCTCTGTACACTGCAGAAACTGCTGTCTGTCTAAAATTTGTATCATACATTCAGATTCAGACAAAACTTTAGAATCTATACCTAAAGAATACATCTCTTTTCAAGATGTCTTTGACAAAAAAGAGGCAGAGTCTTTGCCCCCTCATAGGGCTTTTGATTGTCCAATTGAATTATTACCTGGCTCCCCAATACCCCATGGTCATATTTACCCCTTATCTCAACCCGAACTTTCACATCTAAAACAATATCTAGATGAAAATTTAAAAAAGGGTTTCATAAGACCATCCACCTCTCCAGCAGCAGCTGGAATGTTTTTTGTTTGTAACAAAGATGGTAGTCTCAGACCTATCATCGATTATAGGCAACTAAATAAGGTCACACGAAAAAATCGATATCCCTTACCTTTAATAACAGAATTAATCGAACGTTTGGGTAATGCAACTATCTTTACCAAGTTAGATCTAAGGGGTGCTTATAATTTAATTTGAATAAAGAAGGGAGACGAATGGCTCACAGCTTTTCGTACTAGGTACGGATTGTACAAGTATACTGTGATGCCATTCGGGCTCTGTAATGCCCCCGCAACATTCCAGTATTTCATTAATGAGATATTTAGAGATTTATTTGATGTCTGCGTTATAATTTATCTGGATGATATTTTAATCTATTCTGAGTCTTTGGAACAACATATTGAACATGTTACAACCGTTTTATCAAGACTCAGAGAAAATCAACTCTTTGCTAAACCTGAAAAATGTATCTTTCACACACAAGATATCTCTTTTTTAGGTTATAGAATAACGGCTGAAGGTATCAACATGGAAGATACAAAAATATCAGCCATTACAGGCTGGCCAAGGCCAACTACTGTAAAGGAATTACAAAGTTTTCTAGGTTTTTCAAATTTTTACCGTAAATTTATTAACAATTTTTCACATATTGTGAAACCATTGACAAGACTCACAGGAAAACATGTTCCTTTTATTTGGAGTACAGAAGCACAATGTGCATTTGAAACTCTTAAAAATAGTTTTACTACAGCACCCATCCTTCAATTCCCAGACCCCACCAAACAATTTGTACTTGAGGTGGATGCGTCTGATTGTGCATTGGGTGCTATTTTGTCCCAAAGGAAACGTCTCTCAGAACCTATGCACCCTGTGGCATATTTTTCTAGATCTCTGTCTCCAGCAGAAATTAACTACCCTATTGGAGAAAAAGAGCTCCTATCCATTAAGTCTGCTTTTGAAAATTGGAGACACTTACTGGAAGGGACTGAGACACCAATTTTAGTCTATACAGACCATAAAAACTTAGAATATTTACAAACTAATCGCACATTATCCTCAAGACAGCTCAGATGGAGTTTGTTTTTCTCCAGGTTCAATTTCCATATTCAATACAGACCAGGTACAAGGAATAAAAAAGCAGACGCACTATCTAGACAGACTTTGCCAGATAATAAAAGATCTCTTCCTGGTACTGTGCTACCAATTACTCAATTCATTTCTTGTACTCTGAGTCTAGAACAAGAGAAAGAATATTCACAAGGTAGAGACTGTAACCCAGAAAAATACAACCTCACAAAACGTTCTGATGGGTTGTACTATTATGGAAATTTATTGTATATACCCCCTACTTTACAGGGAAGCATAATACAGCAAAACCATGACTCCATTCTTAATGGTCATCCAGGTGTTCAAAACACTTATCATTTATTAAGAAGGAAATATTGGTGGCCTAAAATGTGGAAAACAGTTGAAGAATATGTCCATACTTGTACAACTTGTGTTCAACATAAAAAGGAACATAAAAAGCCCTTTGGATATTTAATGTCTCTACCCATCCCAGAACGGCCATGGAAGGAAGTCGCAATGGACTTCATTGTAGAACTACCAACTTCAAAAAATTACACCACAATATTAGTGGTGATTGATCTATTTACTAAAATGGCGCATTTCCTACCTTTACTAGCATTACCCACTGCTTCACAAACAGCTGACCTATTTTTGAATCATATAGTTAAACTACATGGACTTCCAACTAGTGTTTTAACTGATCGAGGAAGTCAATTCACATCAAAATTCTGGCAATCATTATGTCAAAAGTTGAATATCACAAGAAAATTGACCACATCTTATCATCCACAGACTAATGGTCAGTGTGAACGTACTAATCAGTCCTTGGAACAATATTTGAGAATTCATTGTTCTCAACAACAAGAGAAGTGGGCAGATTTTTTGGCAACTGCTGAATTTGCCTATAACAATACTAAGAATGCTTCCACTCAAATGACTCAGTTTTTTGCAAATTACGGATTTGATCCAGATTACGAATTTCATCGTAACATCTATGTGCCATGTCCAGTTGTTAACAACTTGGTGAACTCTATAGCACAATCTTTTAACTTACTAAAGGAAAATATTCAACAGGCACAAACCCAACACCAACGATATTATAACCTCAGACGGCGACCAGCACCTGATTATAAAGTTGGTGATTCCGTTTGGTTATCCACCCGGCATCTGAAAATTCCGGCTTCTAAGGCAAAGTTTAACCAGTTATA
Organism: Bombina bombina; assembly: GCF_027579735.1. Classification (NCBI taxonomy): domain Eukaryota; kingdom Metazoa; phylum Chordata; class Amphibia; order Anura; family Bombinatoridae; genus Bombina; species Bombina bombina. Next base: position 967,253,772 of record NC_069500.1, on the reverse strand, counting down.
TACTGGACCATTTCCGATCACTAAGATCATTAACCCCAACGCAGTAGTCCTGCAGTTACCTGAGAATTTCCGTATACATCCCTCATTCCATGTCTCCCTGCTAAAACCATACACGCCTGTTCGGTCACAACCAGTCCCTTTAACTACAATCCCTGAAGCTCAAACTTCGGAAGAGGATTATGAGGTCTCTGACATTATAGACTCTAGACTATACCGTGGGGATTTACAGTATCTTGTTCGCTGATCTGGTTATTCTTCGGATGATGACTCCTGGGTATCTGCTTCACAGGTCTCTGCTCCTCGATTGATAAATCTTTTCCATAGACGGCATCCGGATAGACCCACTTTTTGAAAACCTGGAGGTTTTCCTTGGGTGGGGGACCTGTCATATTGTGAGCCTTGTGCACTGTACCTTTAAGTATGCTGGCATAGCTTCCTTTATAAGGACCTAATTTTCTCCCCTTCATTGCTTGTAATTGAGTATTACTCCTGTATTCGAATCAACCAAGCCTTTCCTTATTGGAACTACCTGTGTCTCCGTTACCTGACAGCATACGCTGTCACCGGATACCCCGCCTCAGGACCGCCTCCCACTGTGAATCCGACTTCGCGCTCAAACACACTTGTGCCACAGCTGCAGTCTGTGTCTCCTCTCCCTCTCTTCAGCGTGTAAGTACTTACCGCTTTTGGGTAACCAGCTTTTTCTACTCAATCTGCCTAAAGTACTTTTGTTGTCATATCTTTCACTACTCATATTGGATATAAAGTTTACATTTACTTACCGGAACTTTTACCTAGTTATTCAAACATACCTTCATGACTTCGTATCTGATCAGTGCACTCACAGATGATAATATTATCTTTTGGGAAAGTTTCTATCAACCTAAGAGTACCATTATAGTCTCATTGTTGCTTAATTTTCACGATATATTATTAATCCACACTGTAGTTATGTGTTTGTATGAGATAAAACAACATATAACTATAAAGTGGTAAATTAAATTCTATCTGAATCATAATACTAAACAGTATTGTTAGTTCAGTGATTCAGATAGGGACAAATAAACTTATTTATTGAAGCATAATAACTTCAAATTATTTATCTGCACATTTGGTCCTTTTATTTAAGCAGATTCTGAATTGAACTGTGACAATCAGCCAATAGGATTTTTTCTACCTTTATTCCGATTGGCTGATAGAATTCTATCAGCCAATCGGAATCTAAGGGACGCCATCTTGGATGACGCCACTTAAAGGTACCTTCATTCGTCATTAGAAGAGGATGCTCCGTGTCGGATGTCTTGAAGATTGTCCCGCTTCGCGCCGGAAGAATGAAGATAGAAGATGCCGTCTGAGCTTTCATCCTATTGACTGATCCAATCAGCCAATAGGATTGAGCTTGCATTCTATTGGCTATTCCAATCAGCCAATAGAATGCAAGTTCAATCCTATTGGATGATTGCAACAGCCAATAGGATTTTTTTCAACCTTAATTCCGATTGGCTGATAGAATTCTATCAGCCAATTGGAATCTATAGGACGCCATCTTGGATGACGTCATTTAAAGGAAACTTCATTGTTCCAGAAGACGTCGATTGAAGAGGATACTCCGCGCCGGATGTCTTGAAGATGGAGCCACTCCACACCTGATGGATGAAGATAGAAGATGCCGTCTGGATGAAGACTTCTGCCGGCTTGGATGAAGACTTCGGCCGCTTGGATGAAGACTTCTGCCGGCTTCGCTGAGGAATTCCTGCCGTTGCGTTGAGGAAGGATGTCCGGTCTTCAAAAATTGTAAGTGGATCTTCGGGGTTAGTGTTAGGTTTTTTTAAGTGTTTATTGGGTGGGTTTTAATTTTAGATTAGGGACTTTGGGCGGAAAAAGAGCTAAATGCCCTTTTAAGGGCAATGCCCATCCAAATGCCCTTTTCAGGGCAATGGGGATCTTAGGTTTTTTAGATAGAATTTTATTTGGAGGAGTTGGTTGTGTGGGTGGTGGGTTTTACTGTTGGTGGGGTTGTTTGTATTTTTATTTACAGGTAAAAGAGCTGATTTCTTTGGGGCAATGCCCCGCAAAAGGCCCTTTTAAGGGCCATTGGCAGTTTATTGTAGGCTAGGGGGTGGGGTTTATTTGGGGGGGGCTTTTTATTTTCATAGTGCTCTTAGATTAGGTGTAATTAGTTTAAATATTTGATAATTTAATTTTTATTTTGTGTAACTTAGTGTTTATTTTTTTTGTAACTTAGTGTTTGTTATTTTGTGTAACTTAATTGTTAGTTTTTTGTAACTTTAGTTTTTAATAGTAGATTTTAATTATTTGAGTAGGGTTAGGTTTTTAACTATATAATATAGTTGATTTAATTTGTAGTTTAATGTAATTTTAGTATAACAGTTAGGGTAGATTAATTAATAGTTTAAAGTAATTTTAGTATAATAGGGTAGGTTAATTAATAGTTTAATATAGTGTAATTTAATTCTAAAGGTAACTTTAAATTTATTATAAGATAGAGATGATGTAATTTCAATATAAAATTTAGTGGGTTGTTAGGTTTAAGGGTTAATAGGTTAATTTAGTTTATGGTGATGTGGGGGGCTGGCGTTTTAGGGGTTAATAGGTTTAGTAAGTGGTAGTGATGTGGGAGGCCAGGGGTTTAGGGGTTAATACATTTATTTAGTTGTGGTGGGGTCGGGGAGCGGAGGGATAGGGGTTAATACATTTAGTTAGTTGTGGCGTTGTCGTGGAGCGGCGGAATAGGGGTTAATAACTTTATTAGAGTTGCAGTGGGCTCTGGGAGCAGTGGGATAGGGGTTAATAACTTTATTAGATTTGCGGTGGGCTCCGGGAGCAGCGGGATAGGAGTTAATAACTTTATTAGAGTTGCCGTGGGCTCCGGGAGTGGCGAGATAGGGGTTAATAACTTTATTTAGTTGCGGCAGGGTCCAGGAGCAGCAGGATAGGGGATAAACATTTTAGTATAGTGGCGTTGTTTAGTAACAGGGTATAAATAAAGCTAGGAAAAAGTGAATAGCAGCGAGATCGATGACTGTTAGTTAACAACAGTCCACTGCTCATCGCTCCGTACTTGATGCACGGCTTTTTGACAGCTTTTTTGTTAAATATGGAGAGTGTATTCAGGTCCGCAGCTCCGATGTTAGGCGATGTTAGGCAGGCGAGCGTATTGGTGCCAGCGAATGCAGCACGGTTGACGGCTTGATAAGTAGGCCTCCTTGTGTGAGTAATTCTATTCTTTGGGGCATATCTATCAAGCTCCGGATAGAGCTTGTGGCCCCGTGTTTCTGGCGAGCCTGCAGGCTCACCAGAAACACCAGTTATGAAGCAGAGGTCTAAAGACCGCTGCTCCATAACCTGTCCGCCTGCTCTGAGCAGGCGGACAGACATCACCGCAATTCAACCCCATCAAGTATGATCGGGTTGATTGACACCCCCCTGCTGGTGGCCCATTGGTTGTGAGTCTGCAGGGGACGGCGTTGCACCAGCAGCTCTTGTGAGCTGCTGGTACAATGCTGAATACGGCGAGAGTATTGCTCGCCGTATTCAGTGAGGTCTGTCGGACCTGATCCGCACTGTCTGATAAGGTCCGACAGACCTTGATAAATAGAGGCCTTTGTGTCAAATTGTGCATGTGATTGTGCATGTGACTGTGCATGCAATCTCTGCTTGATCCATTCCAGGCTTGGTTATTACGTCACGATCCACTATGAACCCTCCCGGATAGATGGCAGAGATTAATTAGTTGTAGCAAAGAATTTAACAATATGAAAATAATTCCTTTATCTTTGTTGTGAAAGTGTTGCTGAACCAATACATTTGCAGACGCTATAAACATGCTAATGTGTATTTATTACTAACTTTGATGTTACTACACATGGGAAATAGATACAAATGTTTGTATCTTAATCCAATGTGTAGTTCAAGGTTACACTGTAATGGTATAGGATGTCTCATTCATTTTGTATCGGTAGGAGGAGGAATTAGATGACTTTCTGGTTTAGTATCAAACTAAATATGAAGGTTTAGAGTAGAATCAACCTTGTAGTAAACTCTCACTAACAGATTTTACTGAATTCTGAAGATCCGTGTAACACACAACAGGCAATAAGTAAAGCAATAACCCACTGACAGATTAAGCTGTGCACTGATAATCCATGTTGGCTGATCGGAACAGCCAATAGAATGCAAGCTCAATCTGATTGGCTGATTGGATCAGCCAATCGGATTGAACTTGAATCTGATTGGCTGATTCAATCAGCCAATCAGATTTTTCCTACCTTAATTCCGATTGGCTGATAGAATCCTATCAGCCAATCGGAATTCGAGGGACGCCATCTTGGATGACGTCCCTTAAAGGAACCTTCATTCGTCGTTAGTCCGTCGGTGAAGAAGGATGGCTCCGCGTTGGCTGCTTGAAGATGGACCCGCTCCGTGCCGGATGGAAGAAGATAGAAGATGCCGCTTGGATGAAGATGTCTGCCGGTCCGGATCTCCTCTTCTGCCTGGATAGGAGGAAGACTTTGGACCCTCTGGAGGAGCTCTTCTTGCCGGATATGATGAAGACTTTGGACCCTCTTCTGGACGGATCGGTGATACCCGGCGTGGTGAAGACAAGGTAGGGAGATCTTCAGGGGCTTAGTGTTAGGTTTATTTAAGGGGGTTTTGGGTTAGATTAGGGGTATGTGGGTGGTGGGTTGTAATGTTGGGGGGGGTATTGAATGTTTTTTTTTTACAGGCACAAGAGCAGAATTCTTTGGGGCATGCCCCGCAAAGGGCCCTTTTAAGGGCTGGTAAGGTAAAAGAGCTTTACAATTTTTATTTTAGAATAGGGTAGGGCATTTTTTATTTTGTGGGGCTTTGTTATTTTTTTAGGGGGCTTAGAGTAGGTGTAATTAGTTTAAAATTCTTGTAATCTTTTTTTATTTTTTGTAATTTAGTTTAGTTGATTTAATTGCATGTAATTGTAGTTAATTGATTTAATTTATTTATTGATAGTGTAGTGTTAGGTTTAATTGTAACTTAGGTTAGGATTTATTTTACAGGTAATTTTGTATTTATTTTAACTAGGTAGCTATTAAATAGTTATTAACTATTTAATAGCTATTGTACCTGGTTAAAATAAATACAAAGTTGCCTTTAAAATAAATATTAATCCAAAAATAACTACAATATAATTATTATTTATATTGTAGCTATATTAGGGTTTATTTTACAGGTAAGTATTTAGCTTTAAATAGGAATAATTTATTTAATAAGATTTAATTTATTTAGTTATTTAACTTAGGGGGGTGTTAGTGTTAGGGTTAGACTTAGCTTTAGGGGTTAATACATTTATTATAGTAGCGGTGAGGTCCGGTCGGCAGATTAGGGGTTAATAATTGTAGGTAGGTAGTGGCGACGTTGGGGGCGGCAGATTAGGGGTTAATAAATATAATATAGGGGTCGGCGGTGTTAGGGGCAGCAGATTAGGGGTACATAGGGATAACGTAGGTTGCGGCGGTGTACGGAGCGGCAGATTAGGTGTTAAAAAAAATATGCAGGGGTCAGCGATAGCGGGTGGCAGATTAGGGGTTAATAAGTGTAAGGTTAGGGGTGTTTAGACTCGGGGTACATGTTAGGGTGTTAGGTGCAGACTTAGGAAGTGTTTCCCCATAGGAAACAATGGGGCTGCGTTAAGAGCTGAACGCTGCTTTTTTTGCAGGGTTTTTTTTCAGCTCAAACTGTCCCATTGTTTCCTATGGGGGAATTGTGCACAAGCACGGTTTTTTAAGCTGGCCGCGTCCGTAAGCACCGCTGGTATTTAGAGTTGCAGTGGCGGTAAATTATGCTCTACACTCCCTTTTTGGAGCCTAACGTAGCCCTTCTGTGAACTCTAAATACCAGCGGTATTTAAAAGGTGCGGGGGGAAAAATACACGCGTAGCTAACGCACCCCTTTGGCCGCAGAACTCTAAATCTAGGCGTTAGTCAGGTATAGCGAAAACTTGACATAAATGTAGCCGTTTTGTGGGGAGGGGAGCAACCAGCATTTTAATAGGAATACATCACCAGTAGTGCGATGTATTCCAAGGGCAGCCGGCAGGTTAGGTATAGGGCTTTAACCATATTTACCTCCCCTCTTTTTCAGTGGAGAGATAATCCAGTATGATGCAGTTTGTGTAGGCTTTGTTAAAGTAAGGTTGGTATGTATTATGTAAAGTGTTCCTACAAAGAAACCTCTTTTTTTCACTGAGCACACTGTCTGTGCTGTGTAGGAACACATCAAATACGGCAAACCTCCCCGCTAACATTGCTAATGAGTGACAATGTCGGCTGCTTTTTGCAGAAGCTGTGATCCCTATTGTTTCCGGAGGGAGACACATCTCCACTCTCCGGCAATACATGGTTAAGCCCCCTTTTTTTAAAATCTATCACAAGGCAGAACTTTTAACTTCAACTTTAAATAAAACATTTATTAAGCTGTAGCCCATTGATGTCCTGCTGGTGATTCACTTGAAATCTGGTGAGTTTCTTCCATTTGGTGCATTCCTTTGTGTGTTGTTACTGCACTATTCTGGACCACTCTCTTTTGGAGGTTTAAGGAGTCTGATTTGACCGGAGAGGCACAGCATACCTACATCTATAACTCTAATCTACCTAACACCTAACCCCCCCTCTAAACTAAACCCCCTAAGTTAAATGGGAAAAAATTACAATTACAATAAAATAAAAAAAATCTGCTACAGAAAATAAAAAAATACAGTATCCAAAATAAAAAAAACAACATTATACCTAACACTAATCTACATTCCGATAAAATAACAAAACCCACCCAAAACAAAAAAAAAACTAAACCCTAACACTAAAATACATTACAATAGCCATTAAACCCCTGTAACTTAGGAGGTGGAAGTTTACCTTTAATCACCTAACCACCCTTGATACCTGTATGGGGGGGTTGATTAGGTGATTTTTGATGTTAAAGGAACAGTCAAGTCCCAAAAAACTTTCATGATTTAAACAGGAAATGTATTTTTAAACTGCCTCTATTCTGAATGCATTTTGACCACTAGAGGGCATTAGTTCATGTGTTTCATATAGATAACATTTAGCTCACGCACGTGAAGTTACTGTGGAGTGAGCACTGATTGGCTAAAAGTCTGTCAAAAGAACTGAAATAAGGGGGCAGTTTGCAGAGTCATAGATACAAGGTAATCACAGAGGTAAAAAGTATATTTCTATAATAGTGTTGGTTATGCAAAACTGGGGAATGGGTAATAAAGGGATTCTCTTTCTTTTTAAACAACAAAAATTCTGGTGTTGTCTGTCCCTTTAAGCATTTAGTAGGCCTTAATTTCCTAACCACCCCCCAAACCTGTATGGGGGGTTGATTATGTGATTATTGATGTTAAGCATGCAGTAGGCCTTCATCGCCTAATGACCCCTCATACCTGTATTGGGGTTGGTTAGGTGATTTTTTATGTTCAGCATGCAGTAGACCTTAAAGGACCATTACATTTTATATATCAACAACACATAAAATGTTTCATTATTGCAAGTCACACATTATTGCTTTATACATTCATTATTTATTTTGTAGCCGCTTGCTGTAAAATACATCCAAATATTGTGCTTGTTTCACTTTCCCCCAGGGAGGCTTGGGTTAATACAATTAGGTAATTTATGTGAGCTTGTGTTTACTTTTCCCTCCCTCCATAAGCGTATATGGTATTACTTGCTTTTAAAAGGTGGATTATCAGTTTTGCAACAACAATCATGATAGGAAAATCAATCTTTGCAATAATAACCAAGTTGAATTAGTGCTAAACCTCCTTAAGGGAATATAAGAGGGCCGGCTACACCAGTCTGCACACGTGCTAACAGACGGCTAGATTACGAGTTTTGCGTTATAAATGAAAAAGCCTCATAATGCTGCTTTTTCCCTGCCGCTGCTATTATGAGTTTTGTAGGTACAACTGTACACCACACTTTTTTGGCCGTCAAGCAACGTAACTACCGCACTTTTAAAAAAATCCTTTTTCAATGGGACTTCCACAGTGCCGGTATTACGAGTTTGCCTGTCCGGCCAAAAAGTGAGCGATACAGCCTATAACTACAAGTTCTGTACCGTCATCTAAAATTCAGTAGTTATGGGTTTTACGTTACAAAGTTGAACCATAAAACTCATAACTAAAGTGTCACAAAGTACACTAACACCCATAAACTACGTATTAACCCCTAAACCGAGGTCCTCCCACATCGCAAACACTAAAATAAACTTATTAACCCCTAATCTGCCCCTCCGGACATCGCTGCCACTATAATAAACATATTAAGCCCTAAACCGCTGCACTCCTGCATCGTAAACACTAGTTAAATATTATTAACTCCTAATATGCTGCCCCAATGTTGTTGCCACCTACATACACTTATTAACCCCTAATCTGCTGTCCCTAACATTGGCGCAACCTACATTACTGTTATTAACTCCTAATCGGCTGCCCCTAAAATCGCTGCCACCTAACTACACTTATTAACCCCTAATCTGCTGCCCACAATGTCGCCGCCACTATACTAAAGTTATTAACCCCTAAACCTTTGGCCTCCCACATCACTAACACTAAATAATTATATTAACCCCTAAACCTAACCCTAAGTCTAACCCTAACACCCCTAACTTTAATATAATTAAAATAAATCTAAATACAAATTACTAATATTACCTAAATAATACCTATTTAAGACTAAATACCTACCTGTAAAATAAACCCTAAGCTAGCTACAATTAAACTAAAAGTTACATTGTAGCTATCTTAGGTTTTATTTTTATTTCAAAGGCAAGTTTGTATTTATTTTAACTAGGTAGACTAGTTAGTAAATAGTTATTAACTATTTACTAGCTACTGTACCTAGTTAAAATAAATACAAACTTACCTGTAAAATAAAACCTAACCTGTCTTACACTAAAACCTAGCATTACACTAAAATTAAATAAATGAAATTACCAAAATACATTTATCTAAATTACAAAAAATAATAAACTCTAAATTACACAAAATAAAAAAGAAATTATCAAATATTTAAACTAATTACACCTAATCTAATAGCCCTATGAAAATAAAAAAGCCCCCCAAAATAAAAAAAACCTAGCCTACACTAAACCGCCAATGGCCCTTAAAAGGGCCTTTTGCGGGACATTGCCCCAAAGAAATCAGCTCTTTTACCTGTAAAAAAAATACAAACAATCCCCCAACAGTAAATCCCACCACCCACACAACTAACCCCCCCCCCCAAAAAAAAAAACTACCTAGGGCATTTATCTCTTTTACGTTGCCCAAAGTCCCTAATCTAAAAATAAAACCCAATAAACCCTTAAAAAAACTTAACACTAACCCCCGAAGATCCACTAACAGTTTTTGAAGACCGGACATCCATCCTCATCCAGCCGGGAGAAGTCTTCATCCAAGCGGAAAGAAGTCTTCAACGAAGCTGGGAGAAGTCTTCATCCAAGCGGAAAGAAGTCGTCCTCTAGGCAGGCAGAAGTCTTCATCCAGACGGCATCTTCTATCTTCATCTTTCCGACGCGGAGCGACTCCATCTTAAAGACATCCGGCGCGGAGCATCCTCTTCTTTCGATGGGTCTTGAAAGAATGAAGTTTCCTTTAAATGACATAATCCAAGATGTCATCCCTTGAATTCCGATTGGCTGATAGAATTCTATCAGCCGATCGGAATTAAAGGGTAAAAAATCCTATTGGCTGATGCAATCAGCCAAAAGGATTGAGCTTTGATCCTATTGGCTGATTCAATCAGCCAATAGGATTAAGCTCATATTCTATTGGCTGGTCCAATCTATTTTTTTTACAGGTAAAAGAGCTGATTTCTTTGGGGCAATGCCCTGCAAAACCCATTTAAGGGCCATTGGCAGTTAAGTGTAGGCTAGGTTTTTTTTTATTTTGATAGGGCTATTAGATTAGGTGTAATTAGTTTAAATATTTGACAATTATTTTTTTTCTGTAATTTAGTTTTTATTATTTTTTGTAATTTAGATAAATGTATTTTGTTAATTTAATTTATTTAATTTTAGTGTAATGTTAGGTTTTAGTGTAAGACAGGTTAGATTTTATTTTACAGGTAACTTTGTATTTATTTTAACTAGGTAGCTAGTAAATAGTTAATAACTATTTACTAACTAGTCTACCTAGTTAAAATAAATACAAACTTAGCTGTGAAATAAAAATAAAACCTAAGATAGCTACCATGTAACTATTAGTTATATTGTAGCTACCTTAGGGTTTATTTTACAGGTAAGTATTTAGTCTTAAATAGGTATTATTTAGGAAATAATAGTCATTTTTATTTAGATTTATTTTAATTATATTAAAGTTATGGGTGTTAGGGTTATGGTTAGACTTAGGGTTAGGTTTAGGGGTTAATATATTTATTTAGTGTTAGTGATGTGGGAGGCCAGTGTTTAGGGGTTAATAATTTTAGTATAGTGGCAGCGGCGACGTTGGGGGCAGCAGATTAGGGGTAAATAAGTCTAGGTAGGTGGCGGCGACATTGGGGGAGGCAGATTAGGGGTTATTAAGTGTAGGTGGGTGGCGGTGGCAGATTAGGGGTTAATAAGTGTAGGTGGGTGGCGGCGACATTGGGGGCGGCAGATTAGGGGTTAATAAGTGTAGGTGGGTGTCGGCAATGTCTGGGGGTGGCAGATTAGGGGTTAATAAGTGTAATGTAGGTGTCGGCAATGTCAGGGGCGGCAGATTAGGGGTGTTTAGACTCGGGTTTATGTTAGGGTGTTAGCCTTAAATATAAATTTTCTTTCCCCATAGGAATCAATGGGGCTGTGTTACGGAGCTTTACGCTCCATTATTGCAGGTGTTAGGCTTTTTTTTAGTAGACTCTCCCCATTGATGTCTATGGGGAAATTGTGTACGAGCACGTAAAACCAGCTCAAAGCAGCGCTGGTATTTGTGTGCGGTATGGAGCTCAATGCTGCCATATTGCCCACAAATGCCGTTTTTTTGCAAACCTGTAATAGCAGCACTATTAAAGGTGAGCGGTGGAAATAACTTGCAAATTATTACCGATCCACTCATAACGCAAAACTCGTAATCTGGCCGAGAGTTTGTGCTGTATCTGAATATTAGTTTGTGATTGGTTAGCAAGGGTTATTTTGTTCTTAGGCAACGGGAAATTAGTGAAAAGAATAAACATAAAACATATACTCGATCGACAAAAAAAAGCTGCAGTTCTTATTGCAAAATTATTCTTATTTATGAAGGTTCATAATCATGTGGTTTACAATTTGTGTTTAATGTCCCTTTAGTCTCCTAACCACCCCAATATCTGTATGGGGGTTGATTAGGTGATTATTGATGTTTAGCATTTAGAGAATTTGACCCTTGATGATTGAAATATCATTGGCTGCTAAATATTGATCAACACAATCCCCAAGGGAAGACAACACGCTCTCCAAGATGGGGCACGGAAAAGGGATTAGCCAGATCCCAATGTCACTGCAGTAATTCAAAATGTTCCAGCCTCCAAATAGTTAGTTAAAAAAACTTTATTAGCTCAAGCAGGGTCCACAGTAAAGCAACAAAGTTTCAAACCAGGCACTTGTTTGAACTGTTGTTTCTTTACTATGGGACACTGAACCCAAATGTTTTCTTTCGTGATTCAGATAGAGCATGCAATTTTAAGCAACTTTCTAATTTACTCATATTTTCATATTCTCTTCATTCTCTTGGTATCTTTATTTGAAATGCAAGAATGTAAATTTAGATGCTGGCCCATTTTTGGTGAACACACTGTGTTGTTCTTGCTGATTGGAAGATAAATTCACCCACCAATAAGAAAGTGCTTTCCATGGTTCTGAACCAAAAAAATAGCTTAGATGCCTTCTTTTCCAAATAAAGAAAGCAAGAGAACAAAGAAAAATTGATAATAGGAGTAAATTAGAAAGTTGCTTAAATTTGCATGCTCTATCTGAATCTCAAAAGAAAAAAATTGGGTTCAGTGTCCCTTTAACTATTTGGAGGCTGGAACATTTTGAAATATTGATCAACTCTCAGAGCACATGATGACCAGTTATCAGTATTATAGCCATATTATTTGAATTTGCCAATTAGTGTACATTGTTTAATTTATAGAATAATAATAATAATAATAATAATAATAATAACAGATAAAATATTAGGGATATACAGTATGTTTATATCTGCAACATCAGCCAGTATCCACAGTGAACCCACTCTTTTACGCTCACAGTCTTTTTTCTACAATTGCCCCAGTGTAACTGCATTGGCACAACTACCTGAATCCCATACTGCAACTCATGTTCCTTATACATGAAGTCAAAATGTGTTTTCACATGCTAAAAAAAAAAAGTTGACTAACTGATAAATGTGTTTTCCTAGTGATTAGAATAGCTGTGTCATTTTCTCTCCATTGAACCTACAGGAGGAAAACCTGCTTGGTTGGAATGCAGTCAAATATGTATTATGAGCTAAGGTCAGCAAGTCAGTTTATTCTCTCTATCCCCGTTCAAGGTAAGACAGGATTCTTTTGTTTAATAAATAAAATGACTATAACTTCCCATAATGCACCACTAAATGTAGATAGCACAAGCCAAGGAACTACACAAGTCCAGTCATGGAAAAACATAATTTAGGTGTGGCAGAAATTCATCTCTGGGAAATAATACAGCTTTACACCTAAGGGTAGGGTAAACCTCATGTGTTTTCTGATTACAGTTTTTTGGCCTACAAATTGGTATACCTTTTATAAATAATAAAACTACTGTTTCTTTTCTATATTTAATATTGTCCAATATTAGTATTAGATAGGAAATTTAACTACAATATTCATACTACCTGTAACAATTGGGGGCTTCATTTATTGTAGGTAGTGGTTGGCTGTTTTTGTTCTTCAATTTTGCTTATTTGATTTTTCAATGGAATAAATAGATTTTTTTGCGGGGAAGTCCAAAGTGTGCCTTTCTCATCATCTATAGTTTAATCAGGGGACAACAAATCTGTTTATAATTTAGGAGCCAGTAATAATATTTAGGAGCCAGACATTATTTTAGGAGCCAGACAGTAGTACTTATATATAGATACATGGAGAATAACCCAAAACGTTAGGATCCAGGGGTAAAATTATAGGAACCAATGGCCCCCTGGATCCTGGGTTTGTCACGCCCTTGAACTTTAATTACTAGTAGTGCACCCTGGCAACTGGCCTTTTTCCTAGTTGGCTTGACAGTGAATGTCAGTCACCAAGTTTGCTATGATTCCTGTAAAATTATATGCAAGTTGGCATTAGCATTGCTACAGAAAACAAGACCAAAAGACTATCACATAATCATTCCCCTGGCTCCTCCATTGAACTCTTCCATACATATGATAGAGGAATGTCCACAGCACAGCATTAAGGACAAAGCCTGCTTGGCCTAACAACTAAAATTTAAGGTGCTGCTGGTGAATCAATGAAGCTGTATCCCATCTCTTCTCTCCTTTGAGCTATACATATTAAGGTCACAAAGTATTTTGATGTTTTATTTCCTAGACCATGTACAAGTTTAGTAGCCCTCCTTTGAATGTTTATTTTTTAGTATCTAGTTAAGTCCTGCTGTGAGACAGTGAGACACGGCATGAGGACAGTGATGGGGGTAAATCCCTTTAACACCATAAATGTATATATTTCCCTTACCGAATATAACAATCCACAAAACAACTTTGCCAATGAAATGCTTTAAATAAAAATAAATGCTCTTCCCCTTATTTTAGATTCTTGGCAGATTCATGAGCACAATATGAAAGGAAGAAATGGAAGGAAAACATCTGTAGGTTTGGGGGGAAGACTGTCTAATGGCCTAAAGATCTAACTCTATCTGTTCTGGTGCAATGATATTGTAAAGTCACTCAAATAATTTTAGAAAGGAAAATGTCACCTTATGAACTGTTTATCTCACTATGCAGGATTCTGGATGTGAAGGAGAGACACATACATTACAATATAATGCTAAAAATCTTGCATGATTTTTCTCTATGCAAGCAAGTTTTTTAATCATCAGGCTCTTAGGGCGAATGTAAAAGGGTGGAAGATTGATTGGGATCTGTACCTAAGGGTGTTTACACTGGTCACTTCTCCCTGTAACTCTGTGATTAATTTGGCCACAAGGATATAACGGTGTTAGTTTTAAATGAAAAAATATAATTAAAATAATAAAAAGCAAATGTTGGAAAAAATATTTTAGGGAGATGTGGTCAGCTTAGCTTTGCTAGATTTTAGTTTCATGTGATTGGCCCTGAAAGTCTGGCTGCTGCATTAAGAAGAAAAATGTATGCAGCACACAAAATGTCAGGGATTAAAGATAGAAAAGTCAAAGTTGAAATGTGTATGGGGGCATTTCAATTAGAAAAATAATCATTTTTGCAATATACATCTATTAGCAAAAATGTTCTTAATAAAGTCCCAAGGGTTTCAATCATTTGTATGCTGATGACACCCAAATCTAACTCTCTGCACCAGACCTATTTCCTTCCTTGCTAACCTGTGTCACTAACTGACTTTCTCACATCTCTTCCTGGATGTCCTCTCACTACCTTAAGCTAAATCTCTCCAAAACTGAGCTTCTTATTTCCCTCTATAAAATCTCCACACCCTCCCCATCTCTCTATAACTGTTGACAACTCCATCATTACTCCTACCCCGCATGCCCAATGTCTTGGAGTCATATTTGACTCTTTTTTCACTCCTCACATTCAGTCCTTGACTAAATCCTGCTGCTTCCACCTTAAAAATATCTCTAAAATTAGACATTTCCTTACACAAGACACAACTAAGATTTTAATCCACTCTCTCATCCTTTCCTGCATCGACTATTGCAACTCCATCCTCTCTGGTCTCCCTAACTGCCACCTAAATACTTTAAATCTATAATAAATGCTTCTGCCAGGCTCATCTTTCTTATACGTCACTCTTCATCTGCTGCACCTCTCTGCCAATCCCTTCACTGGCTTCCTCTTGCCTCCAGAATTAAACACAAAATTCTGACTCTTACATACAAGGCCCTCAACTGCACTGCTCCCCCCTATATCTCAGACCTTGTCTCCAGATACTCTCCCTCCTGTCCCCTTTGCTCTGCTCACGACCTCCTACTCTCCTCTCTTGTTACCTCCTCACATTTCCATTTACAGGACTTCTCCAGACTGGCTCCCATCTTGTGGAACTATCTGACTTGCTCTCTCCCCTAGTTTTGAAAGCTTCAAGCGCTCCCTAAAGACTCACTTCACTAACCTTTCCTAACACCGGTTTCTCTCCTCCATTACTATCTGCCATGAACCCCCTTAGCATGTAAGTCTAAGAGCCCAAATGTTTGCAGATCACCTTCATAAGACCTGACAGCAACAGTGCGACTCTCGGCAGGGCCCTCTACCCATTTGATCCCTTTTAATGTTAGCTTGTTTACCACCTATGTTTATAGCGCTTCAGAATCTGTTGGCACTCTACAAATAACCGATAATAATAATAGTAAAAGTTATTACTGTTTTTCAGCGGCATATGCACATAGAGCCAGCGGTGGGGTGTATTGCTTCTGTGAAAATGTAACGTGTCATACAAGCCACTGCTCACTCTCTAAGGTGTGGTGTTTGAATGCTGGTGCATGGGCCCTCATAGAATATGTGCGTAAGCCACAGAAATAACTTTTTATAGAAGCATTTTTGCTAATGGGAGTATATTGCAGAAATGTTTCTATTTCACATTGAAATGCACAATGTGTATTTTAATGTTGATCCTTTTAAGAACAGTTAGATGGACACCATAGACCTTTTTCTACTAATATGGTGCCTTGCTCTAAGTAGTTGCAGAAACCTGACACATTAATACACCTTTACTATATGCAAAATGTCCATGTTGTAAGAACTGGAGTTACAGGTATTTATGAAATATTGGTAACAAAAGTATTGGTATAAAAGATTTTTGCTCATATTTATGATAAAATAGATTCGGCAAGATAGACAATTCATGTCATCTGTATCAATGACTAATCAAAATAAAATACAATTTACAAAGTACATAGTCATCATGAGCTAGGAAAGGTGCAAGCCATATTAAATACTTAAAAAAAGGGGAGTGTAATATTCAAGCCTGTAGTTCAAAGGTTGTAACTGGGCGTTTCATTAAAGTGATATGTCATTATTTATAAAGGGTGAATGAACAGTGAATGTGTGCCGCATGGAAAGACAGAAAGACAACTACAGACAAAGACATGGCCACAGCAGGAAAAGTATTATATTTTTTGTATACATGATTATCTTGTTATCTATATCTTTGTCATGACTGGCAATTAAACTGCATTTTGATAGTTTTGTTGACATTTTGTTGGGGAAATGATTATTAATGCTGTGTATTTTAAGCATTTTTTTTAATTTAAACTGATATTTTTTTGCTTTTGCATAATCTGTAAATGGCTAATAATTTACAGAGAGTTAAATGAAGTAAAGTTGTTGGGTCGGTTAGTTTAAATATAGGTGTAATGTATTAAGCAGCTGTTGGATACAATAAGATTAATAATTTAATTATTAGCGTTAAATAATTTAGTAACGGATCTGCAGGCATTATTTAAAGGAACATGAAACTCTATTTTTTTATTTCATGATTTAGATAGAGCATACATTTTTAAACAACTTTCCAATTAACTTATTTAATCTCATTTGAATCATTCTCTTGGTATCCTTTGTTGAAAATCATATTTAGATAGGCTTAGAAGCTGGGAGCTAGCTGCTAATTGGTGGCTGTACATATATGCATCTTGTGATTGGCTTACTAATGTCTTTCGCTAGTTTCCAGTAGCGCAATCCTGCTCCTCCAAGATAATAAAGCTAAATTAATAGAAGTAAATTAGAAAATAGTTTACAATTGTATGCTTTATCTAAATCATTACAGGAAAAAAAATGTGGGTTTCATGTCCCTTTAAATGTTAGTATAATAAAATAAACTCAGTAAGAGATAGACAATTCATGTCATTTGTATCAGACTAATTAAAATACAGCTTACAAAGTACATAGCTGTCATAAGCTAGGAAAAGACATTTTAAAATGCATAAAAAAGGGGGAGTGTAATATTCAAGTCTGTAGCTGAAAGGTCGTACCAGGGCGTTTCCTTAAAGTGATAATTCATTCTTCATAAAGGCTGAACGAACAGTGAAGTTGCACAGAAAGCCAGAAAGCCAACTACAGACAAAGACATGGGCACCGCAGGAAAAGTATTATATTTTTGTATACATGATTAGAATGAGGATGATTATCTTGTTATCTGTATCTTTGTCAGTACAGGCAATGAAACTAGTGCAACTGTATTTTGATAGTTTTGTTGACATTTTGTTGTGAAAGGGATTACTAGTGCTGTGTATTTGCAGCTCTATTTTTGAAGTTAAACATATTTTTTGCTTATGCATATTCTGTAAATGGCTAATAATTTAAAGAGAGTTAAATGAAGTAAAGTTGTGTGGGTGGTTAGTATAAATATAGGTGTAATGTATTAAACAGCTGTAGGATACAATTAGGTTAATAAATTAATTATAAGTGTTAATGTATGCATTAAAGTATCTGCAGGCATTATTTAACATTAGTATGATTTTTCTTTTATTTCCAAAACAACAACAAACATCTCTTTTGAGAAGTCCTGCACATATTGCAAGCATAAACAAGTCTACACTATATTTTGCTTTTTTCATCTGTCATAGTAAATGAGCAATGCATATATCAGCTATTCTGTTAATAAATGTATTACTGACAGCTGCAATTAATTTAATAATAAAATATATTGTTTCTATTTGTTTAGTAGGGAAAGTTTTTTTTTTTTTTTTTTAAGGCAAATAAAATATGCAATGTTATTTTGATAGTTTTCATTTTATCTTAATTCACCCAAACTATTTGCATTTTAGGATATTAAATGCAGAGCAGCTGTTGCTTGGGAACCAAAGAAACCCCTTAGCATTGAAGAAATTGTGGTTGCACCGCCGAAAAAACATGAAATAAGGATAAAGGTATATAATGTTATAATGTTTAGCACTGAGCAATGCCTGGCAAAACATAGCACCAGTTGTTGGCTACCTGTCTACTATACCATGTGTGTATAGAAATGTCACCAGTCCCTATAGCTTGTTCTCAGTACTTCTCACTACTGCCTTTTTCCAAACACATATTTGCTTAAAGGGACATAACACTAAAAATGTAATTTCCCAGTAGGCTTGCCACCTCAGCCATATTTTCCTGGACAGATATGAGTTAAACATGCTGCAGGGTGTGCAGGGAGGTACATGCATTATGCCTATGGACAGTGCATAATTAGTGGATAACACTATGCATATTCCTCCCTGTAACATGTGTAACTCATAACTGTCCAGGAAAACATGGCCAAGGTGGCAACCCTTCATAGAGGGCTAGATAACAAGTGGAGCACAAAAATATTAGTGCTAGTTAGTGCTGTAAGGAGCTCTTATCATTGGCTTACTGATGTGTCCAGCTAGCTCCCATTCAAAAAAGGATATCAAGAGAATGAAGCAAAATGTATAATAGATTAAATTGGAAAGTTGTTTTAAATGTATATAATCTGATTTCATGTCTCTTTAACTGCTGGTTATCAAATTTTATGCAGCATTGGCATCTGCTGGCAGCAAGAAAAATAGCAAAACCAAGAAAAGAAACTGAAAATTTCCGGATATAATTTATTAAAGGGACATGAAACAAAACATTATTTGATGATGCAGATAGAGCACACAATTTTAAGTAACTTTCTAATTTACTTCTGTTATCTAATTTTACATAGGCTCACCAATGTGCTCAGCTAGCTCCAACTAGTGCATTGTTGATCCTTTAATAAAGAATGCAAAGAGAGTGAAGCAATATTAATAATAGAGGTACATTGGAAAGTTCTTTATAATTGCATGTTCTATCTGAGTCATAAAACAAAACTTTTATGTTGCATGTCCCTTTAACAAACAGTAAATATTATTCCACTCCACTCAGAGGTTTTAATAAGAGAATATGTAAAATATTGCAAAGGAAAACGAATGTTTATGGAAGAAAATTGGTGATGTGAAACTGAATTTACAATTTATCTAGCAGGAGATCAAGTCTGCAGATCCAGTCTCTTTCAATTTTAGTGATTGCTGTAAATGGTGTGGCAATTGTCAAGGCTCATTTGTAAATTAGTAATACTTAATGTTAAAGGGACAGTAAAGTCACAATTAGACATTCATGTTTAGACAGAGCATACAAATTTAAACAACTTTCCAATTTACTTCTATTATTTAATTTGCTTCCTTCTCTTGTTACCCTTTGCTGAAGTTTTATCTAGGAAAGCTTAAGAGCAGCAAAGAATCTAGGTTCTAGCTGCTGATTGGTGGCTGCATTTATATATTGATTGTCATTGGCTCACCCATGTGTTCAGTTAGAAACCAGTAGTGCATTGCTGTTCCTTCAACAAATTATACCAAGAGAATGAAGCAAATTTGATAATAGAAGTAAACTGGAAAGCCTTTTAAAATTGTATGTTCTACCTAAATCATGAAAGAAAAACTTTGGTTTTAATGTCCCTTTAAGCTAATTTCCCTAATTTTTTTAACGAGTTATTCAGGGAAATGGGTACTTTTGTAATTATGTTTATCATAACTGATTTAAGAATATTTTTAAAATGGTGCTTGCATTTGTGTGTGAATGTATGTGTGCATTTGCGTGTGCGTATGTGTTCCAAATTCCTTGTTTTATACATACTTCCTGTGACATCACTTCCTGTGACATTACTGAATATGCAAATTAGTGCACACTATGAACTATTTTTTCAGAGTTAGCAGGTCTGAAGAAATGTCGGCAACGTTAAACATTCTCTGGTAATTCTGTTTTACCATTAACTTGTAATACCAAATTGTGCTCTAATCTTGGCTCAATCCTGCAATATTTATAGTGCACCCTGTGTTATCAATTGTGCTCTGGGCCTGAATTATTTATTATACAATGCACTTTCAATTTATATTTTGCCTTTTTTTCCTGTATCTGCATCTGAAAAATGTAATTTCTCTACTGTCCCCCAAAGAGGCTGTTGTGTATCTCAAATCTGTCCTTCATACCCCACATCCAATTGCTCTCTTCATCCTGCCGCAACCACCTATGCAATATCTCCAAAATGCATCCGTTTCTGAGCGCTGAAACTACTTAACAGATAATCCACTCCCTGGTTTCCTGACTTGACTACTGTAATAACCTACTAACTGACCTCCCTCTCTCCCTCCTCTCCCCCCTTCAATCCACCCTAAATGCCTCTGCCAGGCTAATCCACCTATCCCGATGCTCTGTATCTGCTGCACCTCTCTGCGAGTCCCTTCACTGGCTCCTCATTCACAGCAGAATTAAATTCTAAATTCTCGCCCTAACTAATGCTGCTCTCCCCATCTGTCTTCACTCATCAACAAATATACTCCAGCCCGCTCCCTAACATCCAGCAATGACCTGCTCCTTGCCTCCTCTACCATCACCTCCTCCCATGCTAGACTACATGACATCTCTCTTGCGGCACCGACTCTCTGGAACGCATTTCCTCGAGCAGTCAGACTTTCCCATAAACTGTCCTCCTCTAAACGCTCCCTAAAGACCTTTTTGTTCAGGGAAGCTTATCACCCAACTCAATAACAAATGGATTCCACTTACTTAATAGTTGTCCTCATCTAACTCCTCACTAACATCATTCTCACCTTTGCAGTCCCCACCTCCTGTTTCCCATCCTCCTACCCACCTAAACTGTAAGTTCCCACAGGAATAGGGCCCTCACACCCCCTGTATTTGTTTGTTATATTTTGTCTTATATTGTAATGTATCACCGTTTTACTTTTATCTCTGTACTAATGGACAGCGCTGCGGAATCTGTTGGCGCTTTATAAATAAAGAATAATAATAAAATTCCATGGGATCCAAAACGTTGTGCCTCCTACTTGTTGCACAGGGATTGCTTGATACATACAGATGTTTATTTATATCTGTACCTAATTGGACACAGCAAAGCAAATGAAATAACAACCTTTGGGCAACTATGCACTCTATGTAGCGGCATACACATGATACTCAAAAATGGTGTGTTAAGTTTTAGGGATTTTTTGCATTTCTTCAATAGTACATGTTTAAATAAGGGCACTAGTTTATTTTAAAATTGTTTATTTTACATAAAACTAAACCTCAAAAGGGAAGGAAAAATTATTTGGAGGAAAATATTTAATTTGTTAGTAATATCAAGACTTGATGTTAAATCATATTTTTATTGTTTTATTTATAATTACTTATTAAATATATATATATATTTTTTTTTTCATTTTTATGTAGATGTTGGCTACTGGTGTATGTCGTTCAGACAGCAGTGCATTAAGTCAAGTCCTTGGTGGAGTTAAGTTTCCAGTGATTTTGGGTCATGAAGGTATTGGAATTGTTGAAAGTATTGGACCTGGAGTTACTTGTGTTAAACCTGGTGAGTCGAGTAATAGTGAATCTCTTCTCTGTTTTACCTACTCAAGGAGTAATATGAAGGTATTTATCATCAAAGGCACATCATGCAATACAGTTCATGGCTATTTCCATGGAGTGTGTTATTTAAATATGGGAAATATCTTAAAGGGCCATGAAACCATTTTTTTTTCATGAATCAGATAGAGCATATATTCTTAAAGAACTTTCCAGTCTCCCATGATCCGATCCCAGCCTTGAAATTACATTAAACGTATCAACAATCATGTGATTTTGTTTTTCAAGCAAGTGTTTACTTTGGAACTTTGTTCTTTGCCCTGGACATGAAGGGATTAAACATTGCATATATATATACATAAATACGAATGTACGCACATATAAGTGTATAAACATACACACACACACACACACATATATATATATATATATATATATATATATATATATACTGTATAAAACTGTTAAAAATAAATTCCAATAGTAAGCCTTTATTTTGTATTTAACATTTAAAATACTTTAAGATATTAGACCTGTATTTTGTTGTCTATATTTGGTCTAGCGTTAACACTAATTCAGGTCTCCAAGAGCTCTAAATTCTTAGCGCAGGGTCACTATAATCTGTAATCTAGGCCTATGTATTTAATACAATACTATTAGTGTGATCTGTAATCAGCCATTTTGTTATCTTTCACTAAACACAAGGGAAGCCGCAGTCATAATCATATTATAAAGTACATTTATCCCTAACCAATTAGGGATAGGTATATGTAGCAGAGTTAGCCTTGAGAAGTCAGCAGGTGCATTTCAAGTTCTGAATTAGAAATTGTTGAATTTTCAGAGCTAAGTTACATGAAAAGAAGGAAAAATAAATAATTAAATTATAAGTAGCTTCATTATGAATAACATTTTATGTACAAATATCAAGGTGTTTACTGTCCCTTAATGTATAAGTTATAGAAAAGCTACTTAAGCATAGCCAGCAGAAGACGCTACACTCCCAGTAGGTGGAAGGAGGAATAAGTAATAATCCAATTGTTCTCTCTAAGTATTAGGATTTGGTATACAAACAGAGATAAGATAAGGAAACATTTGTGTGTACAGAAAGTTATAAAATAAGGAGATCTTATTTCCCTGAGGCTCCACCCATTTTTATGGGTTGTGGTGTCAAAAAACAAATCCAGCTATTTAATATGCAATAATAAACTTCAAAAAGTAATTTGTCATAAATTTTGTAATCTGCTAATGGTATAACAAGTCATTAAGGGAAAAACAATATTACAGTATATACTGTCCCTTTAAGAAGCAGCGGTCATCAGGCAGCTGCTTCATAGCCTATTCACCAGCTCTGAGCTGATGGATTAAAATCACCCCTGACAAGTGGTTGATAGTCCCTGCTCACAGGTTTGTGCAGAGTTAAATGCTGGCCGCAATGCCAGGCGGACGGATATGCAAAAGCAAACCTTGTCTGTCAGAAATGGGGCCCAATATATCTATATATGTACTTGACCTAGCACACCTTTGGGAGAGTGTGCTAACAAGCAAAAGCCAGAACAGACTTTTGTTACACACCCCATAGAAGTCTATGGGGAAAGGGAGCTAGCTCAGCCATATTACTCAATCTGCAGATTTAACACACCTGAGGTTTACACTCGAGTGATAACTATTTACTTTCAACTTGTAATATTAGCGCAAGAATAGGAGTGCTATTGATTTAGCTTAAACTGTGTTAGTGCTTAATAATGCTCATATTTTGCGCCCCACTTGTAATCTAAGCTTATATCTGAACATTTTTTTTTATTATTTTTTTTCACTTTAAAACATTTTCTTGTGTGCAATTAAAGGGACAGTCGACTCCAGAATTTTTATCACTTTGAAAGACAGATCCCTTTATTACCTATTCCCCAGTTTTGCATAACCAACACTGTTAGATTAATACACTGTTTACCTCTATGATGCCTTGTTTCTAAGACTCTGCAGACTGCCCCCTTATCTCTGTTCTTTTGACAGGCATGTATTTTAGTCAATCAGTGCCGGCTCTAAATAACTCCACAGGAGTGAGCCCAATGTTATCTATATGACACTCATGAACTAACAGTGTCTGCGATAAGAGGCGGTTCAATAGCTTAGAAATTAGCATATGAGCCTACCTAGGTTTAGCTTTTCACAAAGAATACCAAGAGAGCAAAGCAAATTTGATGATAAAAGTAAATTGAAAAGTTATTAAAAATCGCATGTCCTATTGGAACCATGAAAGTTTAATTTTGATTAAAATGTTCCTTTTAATATCCACATAATTTTGCTGGATTTTGAAAACAAACTTTTCTTTTTTTTAATGTCCAAGCACTTGACTGCAAATTAAAGGTAAACATTATGACTAAACTTAAGGGGCGAGATTACATATATACGGCGCAGGCTTCAGTGCAATTACGATGCCCATAATTTCCCCTCCCACATCGGTGTATTACATATACTGTGCCGGCAGTTCATAAAGTCCCATAAGTCTGATACATTAGCGTTGCCCACAAATGAGCATAAATACAAATTTTTGGAGTAGCCAGTGACTTACAGCATTTTAGAAACTGCCCGCGCCTAAGAAAATGTAAGTCTTCAAATTCAAATCGGCCAATAGGATAAGAGCTACTGAAATCCTATTGGCTGTTTAAATCAGCCATTAGGATTTCAGTAGCTCTCATCCTATTAGCTGATTTGAATTTGAAGACTTAAATCAGGCAATAGGAATTCAAGGGACGCCATTTTTAATTGCGTACCTTGAATTCACTATTCAGTGATAGTACGAAGAGGATCCTCCACGCTCCATGGCTCTGTGGTCGCCAGCCTTTAGTTCTAGGGTTGCTAGTCTTCAGTTCCAGGGTCACTGGTCTTCAGTTCCGCCCTCCACCCCACGTTGACTTGTTCCTGGAAGAAGAAAGAAGAGGTCGCCGCTTGGAAGAAGACTTCAACGCCTGGAACAGGACCTTCTCCACCGGACTTCAGGAATCGTGAGTACCAACCTGTGGGTTAGACTTGGGTTTTTTTAAAAATTTTGGGGGGTTTGTTTTATTTAGATTAGGGATGGGCACTTCTTAAAAGTGCTGAATGCCCTTTTAAGGGCAGCAAAAGAGCTGAATGCCCTTTTAAGGGCAATGCCCATACAAATGCCCTTTTCAGGGCAATGGGTAGTTTTGTTTTTTTTAGTGTTAGGTTCTTTTATTTTGGGGGGTTTGGTTGGTGTGGAATTTTACTGTTGGGGGGACTTAGTATTTTTTTTTAAGGAAAAGAGCTGATTTCTTTAGGGCACTGCCCTACAAAAGGCCCTTTTTAAGGGCTACTGGTAGTTTAGCATTAGATTAGGGGGGGTTTTTATTTTGGTGGGCTTTTTTATTTTGATAGGGATTAGGTATAATTTTATTTTTGATAATTTTGTTCTTTATTTTCTGTAATTTTAGCTTAATTTAAACTTATTTTTTATTTTTAAAATAATGTTAGTAATTTTTATTGTAATTTAGTTTTAGTTTAATGTATGTAATGGCATTAGTTTAGGGGGTGTTAGGTTAGGGGGCTTAGTGTTTAATTATTTGCGTTGTGGACTTTGGCAGTTTAGGGGTTAATAGATTTATTAGCATTGCATTGTGTGGGTTTGGCAGGTTAGGGGTTAATACTTTAATAGGTTTATTGCGTTGTGGGTTAATGGCGGATTAGGAATTAATAGTTTTATTAGGAAGTTTGCGATGTTGGGGTTAGCAGATTTAGGGGTTAATACTTTAATTGTTAGTTGTGATGTGGGTTTGATGGCGGATATAGGGGATAATATACTTTATAAGTTATTGCGGTTGATAGATATTGTGCATGCGTTAGGTGTTAGTTTATATTTTCAAGCAGTTACAGCAATCACTGTGCTCACATACTCAGCGCAAGGCTTGCTGTGGCTGCCTTTGTGTGACGAGGTTAAAATGGAGTAAAATTTCTCAATTTTCGCCACGTAAGTCCTTGTGCTGCATATGTGATACTGATTTGCAACGCAGTCCCATGTTAGCTTATGGGAGTAAAAATTGCAGGCAACGGGTGAAATATACATGCCGCATTTATTTGCGGCGCTGTATATTGGATACCAGAACTACGTAAAAACCAGCCTATGTAATGTAGCCCAAGATGTGTACAAAATACAAATCTCATTGTTAAATGTATAATTTTAATTATATTAACTTTTCATTAAAGTGTAAAACTACTGCGCTTAAACACAGCGGAAGTGAAAACTTGGAAGGCCGGTAAGCACATGTGCGTGATTAAAACATAAATTTATTTTTTATTTCAGAGATGGTTAAGTGGTTGTCCGAAGGCCACATGCCACCTCTACACTAGTTTCTGAGGCACCTGAAAATAAAAGCAGAGTTAAGAATGTACCCCAGGAAAAGCAGAACTAAATATAGATGTGTGGCCTCTGGTGGGGAGAGGGGCAGACAGGAGGGTTCCTTGCAACATAACCTAAATGCGCATTTTTATGAAATATATTATTTTATGTTTAATATCCAGAAATAAACAACTACCCTGGAATGGTACTACTCCCTTTTACTATTGCTTTCTCTACTGTTGCTGTAGACATGTTCTTATTTTAACCCCTAAACTGTTTTCTGATGGTTAAGGGTCACCTCTTTGTACTGGTAGCTGCCATCTTGGAGCACAGGTAGTCTAACATACAGTGACAGAAGTACTGTGCATTTACATATTAATGAGGTGGTCACCATTTTGACAATTGTATAATGTGCTTCAGGTTAGATTGTATGATACAGAGCAAGAGCTTTACATTTTTTCAGCTGCTGCATTGCTATATATTATTGTTGAGAGTTTTTTTTAAATATATTTTGTGTAACTGTATAACTGTGTAAAAAATGCAAAAATGTAATGTCGCATTAGCAAATGTAAAATATTTACAGTAAATGCATAGTTAAAATCTTTATTAAATATGAATATTGCATAAATGTTTTATCATGTTTTTTTATCTGCTTAATGGCAAAGGGATATAATGCATGTATATAATAGTTTATATATGTGTACATATATTTAATGTTTTTATGTGTATATATGATTGTAAATAAATATATACACATATAAATACATTAATATATACATATACATATATAAAGATAGATAGATACATATATAGATATATATCTGTAGACATATACTGTATATGTATGTGTCTCAATGTTAAAGCCAATTGCCTGTTTGTTGTTTTTTTCTAACACCCCAAATCTCCAATCTCTGAGCCCTTATAACTTTTTTGCGCAATATTTTTAAAATTTTTATTAGACAGTGCTAATATGAGTGTAACTGTACCTTGTAATGTATTTTTGAAGTGTTTTGTTTCGGGAAAACAGTTAACCACAGCTCTCTAACTTGTAATATCAGCGAAATAAAAAATATTTGTGGAAACACGATATCGCTAGGGCAAAACCGTTTGCACCTTTCTTGTAATCTAGCCCAAAGTTGATAGTATAAATAGAACTACACTCTCAGATTCAGCTTGCTGCAAGAATGAGTAATGAGTGTGCATCTTCAAATTTGTGTCATGTTGGTTTATGAGTAATAGCTGAAATGCATCTGATCTATTTTAGTACTTTAACCCTTATTATAATCTATAAGAAAAATTGCAACAAATTGGCAATAACTTTTCTAAACTTCTGTCCTTTAGGTGACAAAGTCATCCCACTTTTTGTTCCTGAATGTGGAGAATGTAGAAGCTGTCTGAGTCCAATGTGTAACCTATGTGAAAAACGGGAGTAAGTGTCTTTTGTTTACACATTGTATGTACTGTATATTAATATATATTATTATACACATTATTGTTTTTAAAGTAGTACTCTGCGCCATGTTTGTTTTACATTAGATATTTTACCCACTTACTGATAATTGAGGATTCACAGCAATATGGGATAATGATGGCTCTGCTTAAAATAGAAATTACAATATAAAGAAAGTAGTTAACTGTAGAATGGAACAAATTGGATTGTAGGTATATGGAGGGTGTGGTTCTGTGTAGGGGATAGAAAATCTAGAAACTTTGGAGAGAGTTGGACTAAATAAGTCATGTATACATCTGGAAAAAGGAACTTGGCTGTCTCTCTGTTTATAGGCGGTGTTTACACATGTATACACGTAGCTTATAGATGAAGATGACTAGATTAAACATACGTATAGAACAAGAGGTGAGACAGATCTTGTATTCATAAAGGGAGCATCAAATGTTCATTCACAGACGAAACAGATTACTTTAGCTTGATTAGTATTGCAGTATTCTTCACTAATATACTAAAACTGCAGTATTGTCAATGCCTAGTGAGATGGCTTAGTTGGGGAGAACATTTAATTGTCTCTCATGTTAAATTTCCAGTATTTGAGGAGATAGTAAAACAACTGCCGATATCAGGGGAATAAACAGGAAAGTATAAGTGTATATGATAAGGAAATATCTGTATCATATACATTTATATATAAACTTTACAAATATGAATATATGCAGAAAAAATAGGAGAATAAGAACAGAACCTTGATTGATTCCAAGAATAATAACAAGACCTTAGTTGATTCCAAATGAAGAAGGAAGAGAAAAGGAGATGATCCAGGTCACTTAGATGATTAAGAAATGCTAGTGCCTTGAGGGCTTGTAGAAAAACTCTATAAGCTGAAGCTGAAATGGTAGAAAAGTCAGCTGAGAAGTCATGGATGAGGAAATTGTAAAATTTAGATGAACAAGGGACATTGTGACAAACTGATAAGAGAGAATGCAAATCATGTGATTAAAAATAAGTGTGTATAGTAGGAATAGCTAAATGCATAGTTAAAATGCATATGGGTTTCATTAACACAACATAAGTAGAATAGTTTGAACCTTACACCTACAGAACATACAAATCAAGTTATGGGATGACCCTTTTCATAACAAGTTTTATTTTCTTTCCTAACAAAACAAGTTTCCAAACAGGGATGATGGATGACAGCACCACCAGGTTTACCTGCAAAGGAAAAATGATCTACCACTACGCTTGCACTAGCACATTCACTGAATACACAGTTGTGAAAGAAATGTGCATTGCCAAAGTGGATCCTGCGGCTCCTCTTGAAGCTTGTCTTATTGGCTGTGGGTTTTCTACTGGATATGGTGCTGCTATTAACACTGCTAAGGTGCTTCTTTTACCTAAGAAAATAATAAAACTGTTACTTAAACTGAAAGTCACTTTACATTTTTTTAAATAAGGTAATTAAAGGAATACTGATTTGCATCTAAAAGAGGGCATTTTAAAATATTACACCTTATTTGTTTTTGATAGTCCCGAGCAATATTTCTACTGTGTGTTTAACCCATTTGCAGTGGTTAAACACACAGGGCCAGATTACAAGTGGAGTGTTATTTAACGCTCCCGCTTGAGCGTTAACTGCGAAAGAAGTAAGCTTTTTGCGCACATTGGGTTGCACTTGTATTACAAGTTGAAAGTAAACTGTTTTCACTCTTACATTATCACATGCCTGATAACCTATTCCCTTATAGAAGTCAATGGAGCAAAAAAAGCGAAAAAGCACACTACTCACGCGCAAACACTATGTTCTCAACTGCGCTAAACCGACATGAAAATATTAACATTTCACATTCCAATTTTCTTCACATAGCAGAATATGTTATACAGATTTATTTAGGACTATCTATTTAAAAATGCAAAGAACATAGTTTGCCATGTGAAGAACATTGGAATGTAAAATATTTACAGTAAATACACCCTAAAAAACTTTCTTAAATATGAATATTGCATAAATATGCTTTTATGTGTTTTCAACTACTTAACAGCAAAGGGCTCCAATGCACATATATATAAAAAAAAATATACATCTTTATACATGTATGTGTCTCAGTGTTAAAGCCCTTTGCCTGCCGTTTTTCTTTCACCTGAGACCTCATAACTGAGTGCGTATAACTTTTTTGAGCGATATTTTTTGAATAATTTTTATTAGATGGTGTTATTATAGATGTAACTGTACTTTGTAATGTCTTTTTGATGTGTTTTATAAAACATTTTGTTTAGCAAAACAGCTAATAAGAGCTCAGCGGACGCACTAACCCGGCGAGCGTTTACTTGAATTGCTCTCAAGCAATTGCTTTTACTTTCAGCGCTGCTGAATCTGTTGGAGCTCTACAAATACCTGATAATAATACTTTCAACTTGTAATACGAGCTAAAAACCTTGCGCACACACACGATAAGCCTGTTTTCACTTGCACGTAACTGTTAGCGCTCCACTTGTAATCTGGCCCACAAAAGGGCATGCTCTAATGGATTAGGTCATGTCATTTATTTTTATATATATATATATATATATATATATACACAGTGGGGGAAAAAAGTATTTAGTCAGCCACCAATTGTGCAAGTTCTCCCACTTAAGAAGATGAGAGGCCTGTAATTGTCATCATAGGTATACCTCAACTATGAGAGACAAAATGTGGAAACAAATCCAGACAATTACATTGTCTGATTTGGAAAGAATTTATTTGCAAATTATGGTGGAAAATAAGTATTTGGTCAATATCAAAAGTTCATCTCAATACTTTGTTATATATCCTTTGTTACCAATGACAGAGGTCAAACGTTTTTCTGTAAGTCTTCACAAGGTTGTCGCACACTGTTGCTGGTATGTTGACCCATTCCTGCATGCAGATCTCCTCTAGAGCAGTGATGTTTTGGGGCTGTCGCTGGGCAACACAGACTTTCAACTCCCTTCAAAGGTTTTCTATGGGGTTGAGATCTGGAGACTGGCTAGGCCACTCCAGGACCTTAAAATGCTTCTTACGAAGCCACTCCTTCGTTGCCCGGGCGGTGTGTTTGGGATCATTGTCATGCTGAAAGACCCAGCCACGTTTCATCTTCAATGCCCTTGCTGATGGAAGGAGGTTTGCACTCAAAATCTCATGATACATGGCCCCATTCATTCTGTCATGTACATGGATCAGTTGTCCTGTTCCCTTTGCAGAGAAACAGCCCCAAAGCATGATGTTGCCACCCCCATGCTTCACAGTTGGGATGGTGTTCTCTCTCCTCCAAACACAACAAGTTGTGTTTCTACCAAACAGTTCTACTTTGGTTTCATCTGACCATATGACATTCTCCCAATCCGCTTCTGGATCATCCAAATGCTCTCTAGCATACTTCAGACAGGCCCAGACATGTACTGGCTTAAGCAAGGGGACATGTCTGGCACTGCTGGATCTGAGTCCCTGGCGGCATAGTGTGTTACTGATGGTAGCCTTTGTTACATTGGTCCCAACTCTCTGCAGGTCATTCGCTAGGTCCTCCCGTGTGGTTCTGGGATGTTTGCTCACCGTTCTTGTGATCATTTTGACCCCACAGGGTTAGATCTTGCGTGGAGCCCCAGATCGAGGGAAATTATCAGTGGTCTTGTATCTCTTCCATTTCCTAATTATTGCTCCCACAGTTGATTTCTTCACACCAAGCTGCTTGCCTATTGCAGATTCAGTCTTCCCAGCCTGGTGCAGGTCTACAATTTTGTTTCTGGGGTCCTTCGACAGCTCTTTGGTCTTCACCATAGTGGAGTTTGCAGTGTGACTGTTTGAACTTGTTATCAGTATAAAAGACACCTGTCCACAACCTCAAACAGGTGCCATTAATACAGGTAATGAGTGGAGGACAGAGGAGCCTCTTAAAAAAGAAGATACAGATCTGTGAGAGCCAGAAATCTTGCTTGTTTGTAGGTGACCAAATACTTATTTTCCACCATAATTTGCAAATAAATTCTTTCCAAATCAGACAATGTGATTGTCTGTCTGGATTTGTTTCCACATTTTGTCTCTCACAGTTGAGGTATACCTATGATGAAAATGCCTCTCTCATCTTCTTAAGTGGGAGAACTTGCACAATTGGTGGCTGACTAAAAACTTTTTTGCCCCACTGTAGGTACTCAACTAATTCATTTACATCAATGACTCACTCATTTGTTTAGTTGATATAGATTTCTTCATAGTATTAAATACTTCTTTTATATTATTATGAATAGTTACTTTAATATGTGTGTGTGTGTGTGTGTACTGTGTATATATATATATATATATATATATATTGTACTTAATATATTAAACACTCCTGTTCATATGTACCTTTTAGGAAATATAATTCTTATTTTTTCCTTATTTTAAATCGTTTAAATATAAAAGAAATTCTAAAACAGTTAACACTTCTTAACAAAAAAAATACAAAATCCACCGGATGGGGTAGGATCTCTTTCTAAATTGCATTCTTAAAGGGATAGCATACCCAAAAATGTTCTCCCCTTTAATTTGTTCCCAATGATCCATTTTACCTGCTGGAGTGTATAAAATAGTTTACAAGAAGATTCTTTACCCTTATTTTGGTATTTGAAATAGCTGATTTAGCCTATGGTATCCCCGCCTATACTGAAAGTTTCTATAATGGAGTCCAGGCTATTGACAAGCCTATGCTAACACTGCCAGCAGAATACATTACGCTCCTAGTGGGGTGCAAGATAGTTAAATAATAAAATGTTAACTTTCCATTGTCCTCTCTAAATATTGAGCTTTGGTTTACAGACAGATATAAAATATTATTCCTGTGTAATTTTACCTACAAATTTAACATTTTTGCTAAAATACTATTTTTTGAGAACAATTTTGTTACAAATTTTGATGCACCTTAACAATATAGTTTTCCCTGCGTATTTTTGTGTGAATGGTTCAATTACTAATTTTGTAAGATTTATAAATTACACATTTTATCGTGCACTTTAGTAAAGTATACACCCCTTAGAGAGATTCCCTATTTCCAGGTTAAAAAGTAGCTTTATAGAATTCCACCAGGGAAATAGAAGGGCTGGCGCACATTCTTATTAGAATCTCACCAGCACAGGGATCTCTTAAGAATTATCGCCTTAGGGCTAGATTACAAGTGGAGTAGTAATTAGCGCTTTTGTTTGAGCACTAAAGCCACTAAAAGTAATCTTTTAACTAGGCCGGGATATTGCGAGTATTACAAGTTGAAAGTAAGGCCTCTATTTAACAAAGGTCTTGCGGACCTGATCCGACAGTGCGGATCAAGTCCGCAAGACCTCGCTGAATGCGGAGAGCAATACGCTCTCCGTATTCTGCATTGCACAAGCAGCTCACAAGAGCTGCTGGTGCAACGCCGCCCCCCTGCTGACAATCGGTCGCCAGCAGGGAGGTGTCAATCAACCAAATCGTACTCGATCGGGTTGAATTGTGGTGATGTCTGTCCGTCTGCTCAGAGCAGTCGGACAGGGTTATGGAGCAGCAGTCTTTGTGACCGCTGCTTCATAACTGCTGTTTCTAGTGATTCGTCTGACTCGCCAGAAACGCGGGCCGTCAAGCTCCTTTCGGAGCTTGATAGATAGGCCCCTAAATCTTTTGCACGTGTGTAGCTGATTTTTTTTTAATTTATTAATGTTGTGTTTGCTGCAATTTTTTCTAACTTCTTAGCCTTTACTGCAGTAAACTTAGCATGGTCGCACTATTGTGCTAAGGTTAGCGAGCCACTTAAAATCTAGCCCTTAGTATTGTATGGGTTTTTGGTAACAAGTGTTAACTGTTTTCATGTTTTTTGTTTTTTTAATTTCTTATTTGTTTGTGATATTTTTAAATACTTTTTTATGATACTATTTTAAGTGTTATTTTTACATCTTTTGAATATATTTAACATTTTGAAATACCAGTTGTAAAGGGCATTTTGAGCCTTTACTAGGATAGGCTGTAAAAAGTTGAGACTATTGACAGCCAAATACTACAAGCTTAAAGTAATGTAAATTATTCACAAATTATCATTATCATTCACCTAGATTACGAGTTTTGCACTAAACAGGGTGCAAAACTAACGCCAAAAAAGTTGCATTATTTCACTCTCCATAGTGCTGCCATTACGAGTTACTGATAAGCCTCCTTGTGTGTGCAATATGGTGGCGTTAAGCTCCATACCGCGCAAAATCCAGGGAATGCTTTGACGTGCTTGTGCACTCTTTCCCCTATAGACATCAAAGAGTGCGGCATGAAAAGTCTCCATAACGCAACCCCATTGATGTCTATGGGGAAAAAAAAGTTAAGTTTAAACCTAACACCATAACATAAACCCCAAGTCTAAACACCCCTAATCCGCCGCCCCGACATTTCCAACACTAATAAGTTTATTAACCCCTATTCCGCCACTCCTCAACATTGCCGACACTATAATAAAGTTATTAACCCCTAAACCTCCGGCCTCCCACATCGCTGCCACTAAATAAACCTATTAACCCCTAAACCTCCGGCCTCCCACATCACCACCACTAAATAAACCTATTAACCCCTAAACCTCCAGCCACCCACATCGCCGCCACTAAATAAACCCATTAACCCCTAAACTGCCGACCCCCCCACATCGCAAAACACTAAATTAAACTATTAACCCCTAAACCTAACACCCCCTAACTTTAAATTAAAATTGCAATATAACTATCTTAAAATAAATAAAAAATTACCTGTGAAATAAAAATAAACCTAACAATTACAAATTTAAAAAACCTTACACTATGAAAAAAATAAAAAAATCTAAAATTACAAAAAATAATAAAACTAAATTATCAAAAATAAAAACAATCACACCTAATCTAATAGCTCTATAAAAATAAAAACACCCCCTAGCCTACAATAAACTACCAATAGCCCTTAAAAGGGCTTTTTGTAGGGCATTGCCCTAAGTTAAACAGCTCTTCTCCCTGTAAAAAATACAAAGTCCCAACATCTAACTAACCCCCCAAAATAAAAAACTCTAACTCTAAAAACCTAAGCTACCCATTGCCCCTTAAGGGGCATTTGTATGGGCATTGCCCTTATAAGCGCATTCAGCTCTTTTACAAAAGCCCAAAGCCCTAATCTAAAAAAAAACACTAACCCCAGAATATCTACTCACGGTTCCTGAAGTCCGACCATCCATCTTCATACAGGCGGCGAGAAGTCTTCATCCAGGTGGCGACACCTTCATCCATCTCTGAAGACTTCTATCTTCATCCCGGCGGCGCGGAGGGGAGCCATCCTGGAAGCCAATCCCATCCTGCGTGAAGCGTCCTCTTCATACAGTCACCACCGTACACTGAAGTTGAATGCAAGGTAGTCATTTCAAAATGGCGTTCCTTGCATTCCTATTGGCTGATTTGATTCTTCACATTCAAATCAGCCAATAGGATGAGAGCTTCTGAAAAATACTATTGGCTGTTCAAAACAGCCAATAGGATGAGAGCTACTGAAATAGCTATACCAACACGACTCGTAATATGCGTTCCTGGCCATTACGCTGGAATGGCCATTTTTTTCAGCTTTAAAAGCTGTACTACAACACTAGTAGTCTAGCCGTATATATATATTTTTTTTCTTTAACAGTTCACGGACAGCCTAAAAATGATAAACACCTCAAATGGAAACTCGGCCATAGTTTGCAAATATCAATAGCACTAAAAAACATTGGACTAACAAATTTAAAACTTTTTTTACATATTTCCATTAGACTTCCCATTAACCTAAGTACAAACAGTTCTACCATGCACCATTCAAATCAAATGTTTAATTCAATGTATTGTCAGATTTTAATAATAAGGATACCTTGTGTTTTTTTTACTTAGTGATGATTTTCTCATTTTAACTAAGCCTCACTGTAAAAATGATGTGCATAGGCATATACTTTTAATATGCACTTTAACTAAATATACTTTTCTCTTTTTTTAAGGTAACACCTGGTTCTACGTGTGCAGTTTTTGGTTTAGGTGGAGTTGGAATTTCAACCATTATTGGTTGCAAAGTCAGTGGAGCTGCCCGTATCATTGGGGTTGGTTCTCATAAAGATAAATTTCCAACAGTTATAAAACTAGGAGCCACAGAATGTGTAAGTCCTAAGGACCACAAAGAACCCATAGCTGAGGTCATACGCAAAATGACTGATGGAGGAGTGGACTATGCTTTTGAATGTACCGGGCAACTCGAAACAATGGTAAGAGTAATACAATAACAGGTAACATTATAGAGGAGAAGACTCATAAAATAAAATATGTATTAACCTTTAATTTTACTGATATATTTATATTGAAATATTGTAATTGTTTTCTTCTATATTAGGTATTATTTATTAGACATCTGTATAAACACAACATTGTTCATTTTTGGGTTTAGTGAAGCCTACACACTTACATACGAACTGACACAGGGATTGATGAATTGCTATTGAATAGTGTACATTTTAACTGTTGAATCTTTTCCTGCCTTTTGTTTCAATGTTTGCTTAGAATTTTCAGATAAATAACACAAATAAGGGGAAATCAGATTGCATGTTTCCACTGTTTATTGTTTATCAACACCAGGGGCATCAAAAGATTGCTAAAGCTTCAGACCATGGGTACTTTTAATGGCCTCTTCCCTTATCCTCATGCCAACTAAAACCGTATACTTATATTGATTATATCCCCATAAGCACTGATATAATCACACCTAATAACAAAAAAAAAAACATATAATTTTACACCCATTGATTGTCAGTCACACACACCAGCCAATGATTTTAAACTCCCCTTGGCTGCCAGTAACATACATGTATTAGTGGATTTTACGCCTTTTAGCTGCCAGTAACACAAAAAGCAGTGATTTAATCTCCTTGGCAGACAGTAACATAAAGTACATTGTACCATTGGCTGCCAGTGACATACAGCAGTAGTTGTAGCTGTAGCATGAGCAGTAATTTTATTTCTTTGACAGCCAGGCTCAACCAGAGTGGCGATTTTACTCCCAACCTTTTAATTGTAACACACATTGAGTAATGTTTGCCTTTGACTACCAGTAAAAGAAATAGCAGAGCAATGATTTTACCCCGTTGAATTCCAGTAACATGCAGATCAAAGATTTTACTTCACATAGCTCCTAGTAACATACACACTGAAGCTAATGTGCTATATTGCAAATACTTTTGAAGGATTCAGAAGAAAGAAGATTCTAAAAAATGCATTAAGAAAGAAAGCAGGCTGCTTTTCGAGATTAAAATCATTTTTAACATCGTTGGAAGCTTCTGTGTGTATATATATATACACACGCACGCACGCACACAAACACACATATACATGCACACAAACACACATATATATATATATATATATATATATATATATATATATATATATATATATATATATATATATATATATATATAATGTTCTATTTCCTAGATGACTGCTCTGGAATCCACTTACTATGCATGTGGAGTGGCTGTGGTGCTTGGTGTGACACCTGCAGGTGAAAAACTGTGTATTGAACCTGGCACGCTTCTCACAGGGCGGAGCGTGAGAGGATCCATATATGGAGGTACAGCAAAACAATAGAAATACAATAGTATAATGGAGTAATAACTTTTATTTTATCAAATGCACCAAAACATTTGTTATTAAATATCCCATAGCTCTCTGAAACATTTTGTCTTCCACCTAAATTATTATCTTTCTTTGCCCTTTCATCTTTTTTGCCCTTTGCACTCTCTCACTTTATACGACCCCTGCTCTATTTTTCCTTTTCACATTTTTCTAAATCTGTAAGTCCATTAAAATATTATGGTTTTGGTGTGTTTGAGTGAATGTTTTTTATAATAATGTTAACCTTGTGCACCCATAAGTAATATTAACCAAAAAGTATTGCAGAGTATTCTAATCATACATTAATTGTAACCCTAATGAGATTCTAATACAAATGTATTTGTTACCCCATAGGTTGGAAGAGTAAAACTGATGTTCCAAAGCTAGTTTCTGACTTAATTGCAAAGAAATTTGATGTTAATTTCTTGGTGAGCAACACGTTCCCTCTGGAGAAAATTAATGAAATATTTGAGCTACTTCGTAGTGGTACAGGGTAGGTATAATTACATTTCTCAAACCTAATGTTTAATATATTTCTAGCTTTTTTTGTCTCAAATTTTAATTGTCAATTTGCAAAAAAGTTTCAAATGAATTAATTTGTATACTTTAGATGAAGGACAAAAACTTTCAGACAGTAAACCTATGACAAGTACAAAAGAGTATCTTATCCAATATATATCACATATAGAAACATCTGAAAATTCTTCCAGGGACACTTTTTAAGTGAACACTTTACAAGTAATAGTGCCTATGCCACTAACAGTTTCCACCCCCAAAAAAACCCAATGTAAACTGCAAAGGATATGCATAATATATTAAAGGGACACTGAACGCAAATTTTTTATTTTGTGATTCAGATAGAGCATGCAATTTTAAGCAACTTTCTAATGTACTCCTATTAATTTTTCTTCATTCTCTTGCTATCTTTATTTGAAAAAGAAGGCATCTAAGCTTTTTTTTTGTTCAGAACTCTTGACAGCACTTTTTTATTGGTGGATGAATTTATCCACCAATCAACCAGGTTGTTCACCAAAAATGGGCCGGCATCTAAACTTACATTATTGCATTTCAAATAAAGATACCAAGAGAATAAAGAAAATTTGATAATAGGAGTAAATTAGAAAGTTGCTTAAAATGCCATGCTTTATCTGAACCACGAAAGAAAAAATTTGGGTTCAGTGTCCCTTTAAGTATTGTTCAATTTAATTTGTGAATTGTGAGAGATTTGATGCCGATGTGATATACATACTATCAACAAATACCATACATTTGACTACTACAGTTACAAACGTTTTACAGTGTAGGATAGACATCTAGGACAATTATAAATGGACAGGAGGCCAAAAACTGTGATTGTCCCAGGAAAATTGAGACAGTTCGCAATTATATCAGTGCATGGGTGTCAGATAAAATAAAA
The DNA here is from genome assembly GCF_027579735.1 of Bombina bombina. NCBI lineage: Eukaryota > Metazoa > Chordata > Amphibia > Anura > Bombinatoridae > Bombina > Bombina bombina. The sequence continues at coordinate 967,215,395 of NC_069500.1, read as the reverse complement.
GAAATAGATATAATGCAAAATATATAGGTGAAGACCACTGTTTTGCACATGCATGTTTGCCTCCTTGTATGTAATTACTGAGGTAGAACTGATATGGTATGAATTTTAATATGAATTTAGATTTTACAGCCCAAACAATAGGGGGCAGGATGATAGCACCACAAATGAATTTCAGAACATTGTGATAATATAGATCCTAATACATACAATTTAATTTTTTTATTTTTTTTTAATTATGAAGAATTGTAAAGGGAACAATGAAGATGTTAAATCCAGGATCAAAGAACCAAGCTTTGGATACAGGACAAAACTAAAATGCATGTTATAACATCCAGCTTTCACCGTATAGGCTTAAGTTATACCGACATAGAGATCGATTCCTTTACTTTAGGATATTGTAATGATTTTCTACAAAAAAAAAATCACCATTAATGTCTATGGGGATTTTTGTGGATAAATACAGTGATGGCTTTTTTCAATGATTGGAATTTACCCTATAATATGGATAGACCAAGATGGCAATATTTTAAAATATTTGTTTGACCTTTTTATGTTATAATTTATCTAATGATGTTGGTTTAACTGCAAATATTCCACTCTATTACTCTATTCAGAGAGGTTTATTTCTTAATTAAAATATGCCTTTAATGGGTGACTAATAGATAACTTCAATAAACAATTATAGCATTAAAAATTTAATTTTTATAGAAACATTTAGCATTTTTACAATTCAGCAGCAATTGTATTATAGACTTTTTTTTTTTTTTTTTACATTTTGAGTGATACAAAACACACAGTTCGGTTCTCAATGCAATAAAGGTCCAGCTAAATAAATTAATGTTAGCAAAGTTGTAATAATTATATACTGTGTAGAAGTAATTTGTTTTGAAGGAAATAATTTTTTTTTAAATTTAATTGTATAATTCAATAAACAGATAAAATGGCCGATTTCTTATCGGCCTGTCCGACATGTTCCGCTCAGCAGATCCTGTCCGACAGACATAGATGAATGTCAACAGCATACTCTGCTGGCATTTATCATTGCACAAGCAGTTCTTGTGAACTGCTTGTGCAATGCCGTCCCCTGCAGATTCGTGGCCAATCAGCCACTAGCAAGGTATGTCAATCAACTAATAACATGCAAAAATAATTTAGGTAGCAAGAGATTATGAGTACGAAACATTATTTATTTTATGTTAATGTTTATTTCTAACTGTTTATTTCTTTCTTTTTCAGATTGCGCAACATTATATTGTTCTAATTTCATTGCATGCAAGTGCATCGGAAACAGTTGTTTGGCGTATAATGAAATAAATAATAATATTATTTACTATTCCTGAGTTTCCAAATAATTTACCAGTTTATTTCATAAAATAAACTGAATATGCTTATAACTGTCTTTTAATTGCTCTATTTTAGTCAAAAGGATTTTTTTCTGCAAAAAAAAGAGAGAATCATTTGTTTTCTCTAAACATATTTTATATTGATAAAAGGGAGCATAAGTAAAATAAAATTTGTTATTAAACAGTGTTCTTCATTTGTGTGTGATCTATTCAGATAATGACTGAATATCACTATTATTATTATTATTATTATTAATAATAAAAACAGTCATTTCCTTCTTAATATGAGGAGAGTCCATGGCTTCATTCCTTACTTGTGGGAAATACTGAACTTGGCCACCAGGAGGAGGCAAATACACCCCAGCCAAAGGCTTAAATACCTCCCCCACTTCCCTCATCCCCCATCCTTTGCCTTTCATCACAGGAGGTTGGTAGAGAATTGTCAGAAGATACGGAGTAGTTCCTTATGGAGGGTATCTACCCTTCGGAATGGGGCTGGAGTTTTAAGTAGTCTTGTCAGCCTCTCAGTGAGAGCATTGACGAATTTTAGGGTCTGGAGATGCAGGGAGAGTCTTTCTGCGTACCCATTCAGACTCATATTAACAGCTACTAAGCAATCAGTGTTGACGAGTTTCACTGCCTGCTTTTTTCACTCAAGTCCATGTCAGGTGCGATGCTACAAGACTGTCAAACTTGAGAGGCTGTGTTCTGTTTCACCACATAGATTCTGGTAAGATAGTTTCATTTTTTTTTTACACATATGATAATGCAAGAAGACAGGATCACGGTGTGGCTCCTTTTATCTGTATGGAATCAAGTGTTAATGTCCCTGAAAGGGGACTATTGAACAGGGGGGATTAATCACATAATGTAAATATTGTGTTTATGCTGAGATATGTGTAAGATGAAGCTCAGGCAGATGTTGGAACGTACAGGTTTTACTTTAATTTTGGATAAGCTGTGCAGCCTGATAGACTTGGCGCACTTTTAGCTATAGCAGGCGCGATCCTGCATGGCGCACCATGTGACCGGGTGTGGTCACACTGATTTCCTCTTCTTCCTGACCATGCGTTTTCCGGAGACAAAGCGGTTTCTCAGTTTGGCCTGTGTCATGGGAAGTGGTGAGTGCCCCAGCCATTGGGGGTATAAAGGTGCCATTTATTTTTTCTATTGTCCACTTTATAAGTGCAAGCTATGGAGGACTCCGATATGTTAGAGGGTATTCCCTCTTTACCTAAATCTAATGCCTGTCTATATTGTGAGGAGGCCTGCTCAATTATGTTCCACATGCCTTGATAAAGTAATTATATCAAAGAAAGATAATATATTTAGTACTACTGAGCCATCCACCTCTGAGGAGTCTCCGGCCCCTGAGGTGCGCACCCTACAGTCATCTCCTAATACATATGCATCTTCCCATAGCACTTCTAATCCTCCATCTGGAGGGGCCCCTTTACCGCCAGACTTTACTGAGCAGTTACAAACTGCAGTGTCTGTGGCCTTCAGTGCTTTTCCTCACCCTGCTAAGCGCAAGGTCAAATATTGCTATCCTTCCCAGGGGTCATCTACTATCTTATTGGAGTTATCTGATACAAGATTATCCGCTGATGAAGATACTTTAGAGGATGTTCTTGCTGTGTCGGAATCTGCTGCCTCTAAGCCTCCAGCTACGGAGGAACCAGACTTTAGATTAAGGATTGAACACTTACGCTTTCTGCTAAAGGAAGTTTTGGCTACGTTAGAGGTTCCAGAACCTAAATTACCTGAGGCACCTTGTATTCCTAAATTAGATAAGGTCTATGAGGACAGGGTTGTACCACATACTTTCCCAGTTCCCGTAAAGATGGCAAACATTATTAAGAATGAATGGGAAATTATTCCCAGTTCCAGACTCTCTATTGGAGTTTTGGGCTTCCGTCCCTAAGGTGGATGGCACTATCTCCATACTTGCTAAGCGCACTACTATCCCGCTTGAGGATAGTTCTTCGTTTAAGGAGCCCATGGATAAGAAGCTGGAAACTCTATTAAGAAAGACGTTTCAGCATACAGGATATTTATTTCAACTGGCAGCGGTGGTTGCTGCGATTGCTGGAACGGCTACCTACTAGTGCGACTCCTTATCCGACTTGATCGAGATGGAGGGTCCCCTCAACGAGATCCAGGAAAGAATTAAGGCCTTAAGGGTAGCTAATTCTTTTATTTGTGATGCTAATATGCAGATTATTTGCCTGAATGCTAAAGCTTCAGGTTTTTCTGTGCTAGCCGTAGGGCACTCTGGGCTGAAGTCTTGGTCTGCAGACATGAATTCGAAATCTAGACTTCTTTCCCTTCCATTTAAGGGAAAGATTCTTTTTGGTCCAGGCCTGGACTCAATCATCTCCATGGTTACTGGAGGCAAAAGTGCCTTTTTACCGCAGGATAAGCAGAACAAACCTAAGGGACAAGGTCCTAATTTTCGTTCCTTTTGATCGGATAAATCACAGCATCAGCAGCCCTCTACAAAGTCTGAGCAGTCCAAGGGAACTTGGAAACTGACTCAGTCCTGGAATAAATCCAAACAGAACAAGAAGCCCTCCGATTCAAAGTCGGCATGAAGGGGCAGCCTCCGATCCGGCTCTGGATCTGGTAGGGGCAGATTGTCTTCAAGACCAGAAAAGAGAGAGGCTTTTCTAAGGTGTGTGAGGGATCTCTCCTCCCTGGGAGTCATTGTACCGGTACTTCCAGCAGAGAGAGGTCTGGGATATTACTCAAACCTTTTTGTAGTCCCAAAGAAGGAGGGCACTTTTCACCCGATTCTTGACCTAAAGTGTTTAAACAAATTCCTATCTGTCACCTCGTTCAAGATGGAGACAATAAGGTCCATTCTTCCCTTAGTTCAGGACGGGCAGTTCATGACCACGATAGACCTGAAGGATGCCTACCTTCACGTCCCTATACACAAGGAATGCTTCAAGTTTCTAAGACTGGCGTTCCTGGACCAGCACTTCCAGTTTGTTGCACTTCCATTTGGTCTAGCTACTGCTCCAAGAGTCTTTACGAAGGTTCTAGGGGCTCTGCTCGCAGTGGCCAGAACCAGAGGTATAGCAGTGGCGCCATACTTATATGACATTCTGGTTCAAGCGCCATCCTGTCGTCTGGCAGAGGACCATTCGGAAGCCCTTCTTACTCTTCTTCGATCTCATGGAGGGAAGATAAACTCCCTAGCAATGAGGGAAGTATCTCAAATTCTGGAATGGGCAGAGGCCCACAACTGCTCACTGTCAGCGATCCACATTCCGGGTGTGGACAACTGGGTAGCAGATTTCCTCAGCAGATAATCCTTTCATCCGGGGGAATGGTCTCTCCATCCCGAGGTGTTTGCTGGAGATAGATCTCATGGCATCTCGGCTCAATTCCAAGCTACCCAGATATGGGTCGCGGTCCAGGGATCCTCAGGCGAAGCTAATAGATGCGCTGTTAGTGCCTTGGTGGTTCAGTCTGATCTACATTTTTCGCCGTTACCACCTCTCCCTCGTGTAGTGGCCCGCATAAAGTAGGAATGAGCATCAGTGATTCTAATTGCTCCATCATGGCCGCGGAGGATGTGGTTCGTGGACCTGGTGGGGATGTCCTCATCTCCTCCATGGAGGTTACCTTGTCGCAGGGATCTGCTGGATCAGGGTCCTTTTGTTCCTCAAAATCTAGATTCTCTGAGGCTGACTGCGAGGAGATTGAATGCATAGTCCTAGCCAAGAGAGGTTTTTCAGAAAGAGTTATTGATACTCTCATTCAGGCAGGTAAGCCGGTTACTCATCGCATATATCATAAGGTGTGGAGGACCTACTTATTCTGGTGTGAACAGCATGGATTCCCCTGGCATAAGGTCAGGGTTTCCAGGATTCTTTCCTTTCTCCAGGATGGTCTGGAAAAGGGCCTTTCTGCTAGTTCTCTTAAGGGACAGATTTTGTCCCTATCTGTTTTACTGCACAAGAGGCTCGCTGAGCTTCCAGATGTCCAGTCTTTTGTTCAGGCTCTGACTAGGATCAGGCTTGTATTTAGATCTAGTGCTCCTCCTTGGAGTTTAAATCTTGTTGTTAAAGTTTTGCAGAAGGTTCCGTTTGAGCCTATGCATGTAGTTGACATTAAATTACTGTCTTGGAAGGTTATTTTTCTACTGGCTATTGCTTCGGTGCGCAGATTATATGAGATGGCTGCCTTGCAATGTGAGCCCCCTTACCTAGTTTTCCATGCTGATAAGGCTGTTCTTCGTACGGGGGTAGGTTTTCTTCCTAAGGTTGTTTCAGATCGCAACATCAATCAGGAGATTGTGGTTCATTCCTTGTGTCCTAATCCTTCTTTCTCGAAGGAGCAGTTACTTCATAATTTGGACGTGGTTCGGGCCTTAAAATTCTATCTCCAGGCTACAAAGGAGTTTAGACAGACTTCTTCCTTTTTTGTGGTCTATTCTGGGAAGCATAAGGGGCAGAAAGTCTCGTCCACTTCCTTGTCTTTTTGGTTGAGGAATATTATTCACTTAGTTTATGAGACAGCGGGACATAAGCCTCCTCAGAGGATTAAGGCTCATTCAACTACAGCTGTGGCTTCCTCTTGGGCCTTCAAGAATGAGGCCTCTATGGATCAGATTTGTAGGGCGGCTACCTGGTCCTCCTTACATACCTTTTAAAATTTTTACAAGTTTGACGTTTTTGCTTTGGCTGAAGCAGCTTTTAGGAGAAAGGGTTTGCAGGCTGTGGTGCCCTCAGAATAGGGTCCACCTCTCTTTATACCCTCCCATTTCATGCAGTGTCCTCTAGAGCTTGGGTATATGTTTCCCACAAGTAAGGAATGAAGCTGTGGACTCTCCTCATATTAAGAAGGAAAACATAAATTATGCTTACCAGATCATTTCCTTTCCTTCTGTATAAGGAGAGTCCACGGCCCCCACCCGTATGCTCCATTGTGCGGACCTACATTTTTGTTTTGTTCTTCTGGCACCATTTATACCCTGATATTTCTCCTACTGTTCCTTGTTCCCTCGGCAGAATGATTGGGGGATGAGGGAAGTGGGGGAGGCATTTAAGCCTTTGGCTGGGGTGTCTGCCTTCTCCTGGTAGCAAGGTTCAGTATTTCCCACAAGTAAGGAATGAAGCCATGGACTCTCCTCATACAGAAGGAAAGGAAATTATCTGTTAAGCATAATTTATGTTTTTAATCCAATGGCATATTCTGCAGTGCTATCCAAGCTAACTATAAAGATCTATAAAGCCCTGATCCATACATAGCTCACAATCTACAAGTAGTAGTTGGAGAGTTTCTTGTGTTAAGTGCTGATTTTAGTCTCTGTTTCATATAGTTTAGGTTAGCTGGTATGCTTTTTTGAAGTGGCAGATTTTAAAAGAGGATTTAAAGCTGTGAATACTGGGGATGAGTCTGACCATCTGAAGGAGAGTGTTCCAAATGATAGGAGCAACAAAGGAAATGATTAGAAGACAGGAATGGGATAAGGTGATACAACGGATTAAGAGGTGCAGGTCAAAAGCAGAGCAAAGGAGTCAGCTAAGAAATTAGATCATATGAGAGGCATATTCTTAGATTATAAGTGGTACACAATTGACAGCACAAGGCACACTATCCATATCGCAACATTGCACCATCTGAAATTACATGAAAATTATAAAATTTTTTCAGAGAAGCTTAATCAAGTCAACATTTTTTTTAATAAGTCTTTCAATGGATACTACAGGGAAACGCTATTATCCCTCAGTTTACAAGTGGTGAGTTATGTGTTGTGCTCGATGGCAAATGTAATAGCACTGGAAAATTTGAAGATCTAAAGTAAATGTTGAGCTATAATATATGTATAACAAAACACATGAATCATATATTAAAATAATGATAACGTTAGTGAAGATCTTTATTTGACCTTCAGCTTAGTGCCCCTTAGGTTTAGCGCACCTTCAGCTTAGCTGTCATGAGTTTTTCAGTGCTCCCTCATAGAAGTCTATTATGTGAGGGATTTGTTAGTATGTCCTAGGATTTTGGATGGAGTGCTAACATATTACCTTGAACTTTTATATGATTGCTATTGCTTTAACTTGAATGTGTTAGCATACAATAGTGCTACATATTCTGTGCTCCACTTGTAATCTAGGCTATGGTGGAGAAATGTATTGTACAGGGCTTTGAAGGTTAAGGGAAGGATATTAAATTTCGTCCTGTATGATAGTGAAATCCAATGTTGGGACTGACATACAGTAGAAGAGGAGCTGAGAAGGAAGAGATGATGAAGTAGAAAGCCTAGCTTAGAATAAAGTCAAGTGGAGAAAGTTTAAGTGGTAAGCCAATTAAAGGGTATCTGTTAGCGCTCTACAAATAACCGATAATAATAATAATATTATAGCAGTCAAGAGGTAATATGATAAGCTGATCAGAAAATTGTTTTGTTTCGAATGAGGAATGGCCAAATGTGTTTTTTAGCTGGAGGAAGCAAGATTTAGTGAGATTGGCTGTGAAGAGTAAAGTAGAGGACAAGCTCAAGTAATATTTCAAGGTAGTGTATGTGTAGTTAAAGGGACAGTCAACACCAGAATTTTTGTTGTTTTAAAAGATAATCCTTTAATTTTTTGCATTTTAGCCAATCAGTGCTCACTTCTCGGCAAATTCATGTGCATGAGCTCAATGTTATCTATATGAAACACATGAACAAAGGCCCTCTAGTGGGAAAAACTATAAAAATTAGAGGCGGCCATCAAGGTCTAAGAAATTAGCATATGCACCTCCTAGATTTAGCTTTCAACTAAGAATACCAAGAGAACATAGCAAAATTGGTGATAAAAGTAAATTGGAAAGTTGTTAAAATTACATGACCTATTTGAATCATGCAAGTTTTTTTGGACTTGACTATCCCTTTAAGTTCTCATAGTAGATTTTTCAACAGTGATGAAGATTTCAGGTTTTGTGAACGTGATAGAAGGAAAAAAGTCTTGAAAAAGTAGATTTTTAAATGATTGGAGCAGGACATCAAGAAGGAGACATGGTTTAGGATGGTGGGGGAAGCTAGAGGAAGATACATAGATTTAAGTAATCAGCATACAGGTTGTATAGGGGTCCAAACAAATCTAACACCTTTAGATATAAGTGTAGATAGAAAAGATCAGAGGGCTAAAAAAAAACATTGTGGTACACCAACAAATAGTAGGAGAGGTAGTGATGAGATATTAGAGTGATGAGATATTAGAGATGGAGACACCGAATTGGATAGATAGGTAAGATTCAATTGATGATAGGACAGAATCTTGCAGGCCAAAATAATAAACAGAGTTCAGTAAGATAGGGTGGTCAACATTATCAAAAGCAGCAGAGCATCAAAGAGAAATAGTGAGAATTCCCTATTGTTTTTGCAGAAAGCAAATTGTGCACAACTTTAGTGAGGTCCGTATTAGTAGAGTGTGGTGGCTGATTTTAGAGGACCAAGCAAGAAGAGGAGGAAAAACAATCAGTGAGACTGTTGTAGACTAGTTGAGAAGTTTAGAGACTAGAGAAAGATATTGATTGCAAATAATGAATGAACATTTCCTTGATCATATTTAATTTGTCTACTAGTTTAATTGTGTAAAAGTGTGAGTTTAACTATATTTTAAACTTATTTATTATAAAAACAAATTTAATATGTGAAGTTACCATTGACATAAACTTTAAAATTTAAAAAAACTAAGCAAACAGCCAAGATTTGCCACTGAAAAAAGGCAAATATGGTTTTTCAACTGGTCTAAAGTGTTCAACTATAAACATCTTAGATTGTTTAAGAAAAAACTACCAGAAAGACATTTAATAGTGATTTGAAATAGCAATACAGAATTGTGTCCATAGATGGTATAGGTTGAGTTTGACCTAATACTAATGCATTTGAAAAGCTCCAGATAACATATTTATGATAGTGGGTTTGCAAATTATTTCAAATGGGTTTCAATTTACAAATCCCACAAAAAGCCATGCAATTAAATTCATATGGGAATCCTTTTTGACTGGGGTTGGGGCCAAAGCTACTGTATAGATTGGCTTACAACTTTTACATGCCATAAAACATAGTGCCAGGTTTTTTTTTTGGATTGTAGTAGAGAATAAAAAGTAATTTGGTCTTAAAACATAATTCACTGCTATTGAATGGTAAAAAGAGCATTAGATTGGACGAAAGAGGCCTAAGGCGGCGGCCATTCACAGGCAACGTTGCCACCTCAGCATTCTGAGGTAACCTATCCAAGCCAAGCATAAACACATCCTTTAAATATAATAACCTTGCTCCGAATTAATCGGCTTATACAACCTAGTGCAGACCAAGAGTAGATTGAGCAAAATAAGCTGAAAAGTTCTAACAGACTATAAGCTTCACATCCAAAATGGCCACAGCATGGGAAATAAACCGACAACAATACTTCAACCAACTACTCGAGAAGTTTGAAAATTCCATGCTACTTCTAATTGACAGAGCACCACTGGACTGTATAATGAATCTGTCCTTTAAAAGGAACACAGAACCTATACCAAAAAAAGGAAATATAAATATCCCCCTGAGCTGCACTTACACAGCTGCAACTGTATACAAGGAAAGCAACCTACAACAACGGGAAAACATCTTTAAAGTACCACAGGAACCAAAGTACACAGCCGTGCCACTAACCCTGACAACCACCACATCTGATGACATACTTCAATTGCCGCTGAATATCATCGAAGGAGAGGCACTCACCACTTTTGACACCAAGGCTCCCAGATACCACCAGATAATCAATTATGGTGCCGCGGGCGGGACAGGACTTGAATCTGACCAAGCTTGCAAGGGAGCTTGGGGGGGACTCCCGGATAACAAGTAGCATTGTGAAAGCAAATACCATACCACGGTGAAAAGACACAAAAGGAACAGAGCGCAAACCACTCTAAAGGTAAAACCGTTTTAATAAGAGGTGCTGATGCGCACATAAAAACACACGTACAGTGAATAAAATCACAATAAGCATAAAAGTCACCATGTAAGGTATTCTCTGCGGGCAGGTGAGAGTGTGTTAAAAGTTTCCTAATCCTTTTGTGAGTTCACAGGGCCTCCAGAATGCCACAGGAAACAATAAGGTATGGGGCTGCTCCAAACCTAGCATCAATGGAGGTAGCGTGGCTTCTCTGACTTCTCTACGCGTTTTGTCGGGCTACGACCCGACTTTATCAAGAGATGATTCCCTGTTGAAACCTGTATTCCTTTTGAAGACGGCAGGCTTGGAATGCTTCTGATACGTGGCCACATCTGATTGGCCTGCCACGTAGTATGTTGCAGTTGGTCACTTCCTAGTAGTGACATATTACATGTTGCAGAGCATATCTCTATTGTCCAGAGATCCAAAAATTCAATATGCTCTTTATGAGTTTTGCTAGTAAATTTCAAATTCATAGTGTTATTATTAATGTGTTTGATAAAATTATTGACCTGCTCTTCCTGGCCTTTCCAGACAATAATGATATTGTCTATATATCTGAAATAACTTATTAAATGATTAGTATATGGGTTGCAATGCCAAATATACTTATTTTCAAAATCCTTCATAAATAAATTAGTGTATGAAGGGGCAAAGGTGGTCCCCATTGCTGTGCCTTGTAATTGTAAATACAACTGTGAGTCAAACTGAAAATAATTGTGTTTAAGAATAAAATCAATGCCTTTAAGAATAAAATTAGTTTGTACAGGCGAGAGATGACTATTTGGATAGGTTACCTCAGAATGCTGAGGTGGCAACGTTGCCTGTGAATGGCCGCCGCCTTAGGCCTCTTTCGTCCAATCTAATGCTCTTTTTACCATTCAATAGCAGTGAATTATGTTTAAAACAGCCCAACTGTCAAACTGACCCAGACAGGGAATCCACAAACAAGGCAGAGTCACAGAATGGTTTAAGCAAGAAAATGCTCACTTTCTAAAAGTGGCATTTTCGAACACACAATCTCAAAACCAACTTTACTAAAAGATGTATTTTTAAATTGTGAGCTCAGGGACCCCAAACTCCACCTGTCCATTTGCTCTCAAAGGGAATCTACGCTTTAATTATTTATAAAGGTAGCCCCCATGTTAACCTATGAGAGAGATAGGTCTTGCAACAATGAAAACCGAATTTGGCAGTATTTCACTGTTAGGACATATAAACCATATTACTATATGTCCTACCTTAACCATACACTGCACCCTGCCCATGGGGCTACCTAGGGGTGTCTTACATGTAAGAAAAGGGAAAGGTTTAGGCCTGGCAAGAGGGTACACTTACCAAGTCGAATTGGCAGTTGAAAATTGCACACACAGACACTGCGGTGGCAGGTCTGAGACATGATTACAGGGCTACTTATGTGGGTGGCACAACCAGTGCTGCAGGCCCACTAGTAGCATTTGGTTTACAGGCCCTGGGCACCTCTAGTGCACTTTACTAGGGACCAGGAGGTCAGTCCAAAACCAGGAGGTCAGAAGGCAAAAAGACAGGGGAGACACGCCAAAAAGCTGCCAGGTCTAACACATGTCCCCTCCAGCTGAGAGTAGGGGGAACTACCCAACCCTTGGGGAGTCCTCCTCACTAAGGTGGAAGAACCTGGACAGACCATCAGCATTGGCGTGTTCTGTACCAGGGCGGTGTTCCACCGTAAAGTCCATCCCCTGTAGGGAAATAAACCACCTCAACAGTTTTGGGTTCTCACCCCTCATCTGCATTAACCATCTGAGATGCCTGTGGTCGGTCTGAACCCGGAAGTGAGACCCAAACAAGTAGGGTCTTAGCTTCATCAGTGCCCAGACCACAGCAAAAGCTTCCCTTTCAATTGCACTCCACCTTTGTTCCCTGGGGAGTAGTTCGTTTAGCTGCGAAATTACTCCCACACCATGCTCAGAAGCATCTGTCTTTACCACAAACTCCTTGGAGAAATCAGGGGCCAGTAGCACGGGGGCCATGCACATGGCTTCCTTTAGAGTGTCAAATGCGGTCTGGCACGCCTCAGTCCAGATCACCTGTCTGGGCTGCTTCTTAGAAGTCAGCTCTGTCAAGGGGGCAACAATGGTGCCATATCCCTTGACAAATGTCCTGTAGTACCCGGTGAGGCCTAAGAAGGCTCTCAGCTCTGTCTGGGTCTTGGGGGGTGCCCAAGCCCGAATGGCATCAACTTTGGGTTGAAGGGATGCCACCCGGCCACTCCCTACCTGGTGTCCTAAGTACACCACTGACCCCTGCCCTATCTGGCACTTACTGGCCTTGATAGTAAGACCTGTGACTTGCAGCGCCTTCAACACTTCCCAGAGGTGGTGCAGGTGGTCCTCCCAACTGAAGCTGAAAACAGCAATGTCGTCAAGGTAAGCGGCACTGAAGTTTTCAAGCCCAGCCAGGACCTGATTGACCAACCTCTGGAAGGTGGCAGGGGCGTTCTTCAACCCGAAGGGCATGACATGGAACTGGAAGTGCCCCTCTGGTGTTGAGAACACTGACCTCTCCTTGGCCCCCTTAGTTAAGGCAATCTGCCAGTACCCCAACGTTAAATCAAACGTGCTGAGGAACTTGGCTGCTCCTAATCGATCTATGAGCTCATAAGTTCTGGGGATGGGGTGGGCATCTGTTTTGGTGACGGTATTGAGCCCCTGGTAGTCCACACATAACCGAAGTTCTGGTGTGGCACCAGGTGCAGCAGGCTTGGGTACCAGAACCACTGGGCTGGACCAAGGGCTGCTGGAGCGCTCAATCACCCCTAGAGCCAACATCTTGGAAACCTCCTTCTTGATGCTGGCCTTCAATCTGTCAGCCAACCTGTAAACCTTGTTTTTCACAGGCAAGCTGTCTCCAGTGTCCACATCATGCATGCATAGATGGGTGACCCCTGTAGCGAGTGAGAACAGAGTTGCAAAGTGTTCCAGTAATTGGCAACACTCACTCTGTTGTTCTAGAGTCAGAGAAGGGGAGAGGACCACACCTTCTACTTACCCATCCTGCTCCTTGGCAGACAGGAGGTCAGGGAGAGGTTCACTCCTCATGGAGTCTGAGAGACCCCCAATCATGCCTTTCAGGGTTCGGTTGAATCTCTCAACCAACATGTTACTTTGGGGGTGGTAAGGAGTGGTGAATTTGTAGTTCACTCCACATTCCTTCCACATGGCTTTTATATACATGGACATAAAATTGGTACCCCGGTCAGATACCACCTCCTTGGGGAAACCCACTCGGGTAAAGATCCCCATCAGTGCCCTGGCCACAATGGGCTCAGTCACTATCCTCAGAGGGATAGCTTCCGAGTACCGGGTGGCATGGTCCACCAAGACCAGGATGAACCTGTTGCCTAGGGCTGTCTTGGGGTCCAGAGGCCCTACTATGTCAATGCCCACCCACTCAAAAGGGGTGCTCACGACAGGAAAGGGTTGGAGGGGGGCCTTACCCTTCCCTCCACTTTTGCCACTTGCTTGGCAAGTCTGACAGGATCTGCAGAATGCATCAGAATGTTTTCTCTGGGGCCAATGAAAGTGTGTGACAAGCTGGTCAAAGGTCTTGCCTTGCCCCAAATATCCTGCCAGAGGCACATCATGAGCCAAACCCAGTAGGAAGACTCTGAAGCGCTGGGATACCACCAGCACACGGGCTGCCCCAGGTTCAGCAACCTTAGGCTCGCTGTACAGGAGATCATTCTCCCAGTAAATCAGGTGACCTTTGGGCTCAGCGCCAGCTGCCTGATCTTCGGCCTGCTGCCTAAGACCCAGGAGAGTAGGGCACACCTTCTGCTCTGCGCATAACTCCTCCCTGGTGGGACCCCCCTCTTGCTGCCAATGGGTCAGCTCAGGTAGGTCTCCCAGTTCAGCCACTTGCTCCCCGGTAGGTGTCGGGGCTTCCCCCTCAAGATCAGCCTCCTCCCGGACCGTGGGAACCTCTGGGGCAGGTTTCCCGCACCCCTTGCCCTTTCTCGTGGCAGTCACCTGGGCCACTGTTTCAGGCTCCAGGTCCGTCTGATCACCCTGATTGGCTGCCATGGACCGAGTGGTCACGCATGCCCACTCTAGCAACCCTAACATCCCCAAGTGCGACCTGAGCTCCACCTCCTTCCAGGCGGAAGTCTCCAGGTCATTGCCCAGCAGACAGTCAATTGGCATGGTGGGACTCACAGCAACACTCAAGGAACCTGAGACCCCTCCCCACTCAAAGGGAACCTGCGCCACCTTACATCAGCGCTCCGAGCTGTCCACTGCAACTACTTGGTGGAATACACCAGGGACTATGTGCTCTTCAGACACCAGGTGACACCGGACCGTGGTCACACTGGCTCCAGTATCTCTGAGAGCCTCTACCCTCTGCCCATTGATGGTAACCCACTGTCTGTATTTTTTAGTGTTATCAGGCATTAGGTTTCTCTGGACCATCTCACCATTGCCTAGTGAGACAAGGGTCATCTCTGTGGGATCCCCACACCCCCCTTGGACCACCTCCTCCCCAAGCGCTACACTGGCCAACCCCTTTGTCTGCCCACCGCTGGGTGGTGGTGTCCACTTGGGACACTTGGGATCTCCCTTCATGTGACCCTCCTGGTCACAAGCAAAGCACTTATGGTGCCCTGCGTCTGCAGGCTTTCCTTCAGAGGCCCATGGTTTCTTATCTCCTGGGGGATGGGATCTCCTATCCGGGTTACTAGTTTGGGGCCCTTTGGAAGACTCCTTTGGTTTACCCTTGTCCCCCCCCCCCCACTCTGCTGCTGGGAACCCTGCCCACCTTTGGCAGAATCTCCCCCATATACCTTTTTGTGGACTCTGGTACTCACCCAGTGGTCCGCCTCCATAGCAAGCTTCCTGGGGTCAGTCAGCCTACTATCAGTTAAGTTCTGGCGCAGCTCTGAAAAACATAGACTAGACAAGTGCTCCCATGCAATTAAGTTGTACAGCCCCTGAAAATCTGTCACATTGCTGCCCTTCACCCAACCATCCAGTGCTCTGCAAAGCGAATCTACACATTCTAACCAGGTCTGGGACTCAGTTTCTTACTTTGCCTAATCTGATCCCTGTACTTGTTAGGAGTGAGACCATACCGAGTGAGAAGGGCCTCCTTCATGTCAGCGTAGGTGAGGTTGTACCCCTTGCCCAAAGCTAGCAAACTGTCCCTCCCCTCCTCTGTGAAGTGGCTCCACAATCATGCCCCACAATTCTTCTCAGGGACCCCATTCATGTGGATGGATGCTTCATATCCCTGAAACCACCTCTGTATGTCATCTCCCTTCTTGTACTCTCTCCCTACATTTTTAGGAATGTGCACAATTCTGTCTGACTGCACTGAGGAATTGCTGCCACCATCCTGGCTGGACCTGCTCCTCACATCCAGCTCTTTTACTTTAAGCTCATGCTCCAAGAGCATTTTCTTCTCCTCCATTTTCAATCTCTCCAACTCAATCTGGTGTCTCCTGGCTTCCCTCCTGTCCTCCAGCTCCTCTGGAGTCAGGCTCTTAGAACCACCACTGCTGCCTGAACCAGGGGGTACATCCCCCCCTAGCAGCCCCTGCACCCTTAGTACATCTTCCCTAGGATTTGTGTCAGCAGACTCTCCATTTGGATCCTCAGCCTGCCCACTGGCAGCTCTGGCGGCTACCCAGGCCCTCAACGCCTTTTGCAGCTCATCCTTCTTGGTGAGGCCTCTGACCTGAACTTTTAGGTTTTTACAAACTGTCTTCAGACATGATGTCGTTGGAGTTCACTTGAACTCAAGATCAAAAATAGGTCAAAGAGAAAAACAAAAATAGAAATCTGTATGTGGCACGTAATGGTCTGCGATATGGTAGTAGTGTACACCAATCACTGTAAGTCAAGTGCAAATGCAAGTCCTATCCCCACCGCTGCCACCAATGTTAGAAATGGGGTCAACAGTTGGCAGTCGGTTTGCACCCTGTCCAAGTTGGGACCCTTAGGATAAGGGAGATACCCGCTCAGATAACCCCTGTTCACCCCCTTGGTAGCTTGGCACGAGCAGCAGGCTTATCTCAGAAGCAATGTGTAAAGCATTTGCACATAACACACAGTAACACAGTGAAAACACTACAAAAGGGCACCACACCAGTTTTAGAGAAAAATAGCCAATATTTAACTGTTTAAAACAAGACCAAATACGATAAAAATCCAGCATACAGTAATAAAAATATGAATGCTGCAAGATGTATTCAAAAACACAGTTCCTTGCAATAGCAGTGAATTATGTTTAAAACAGCCCAACTGTCAAACTGACCCAGACAGGGAATCCACAAACAAGGCAGAGTCACAGAATGGTTTAAGCAAGAAAATGCTCACTTTCTAAAAGTGGCATTTTCGAACACACAATCTCAAAACCAACTTTACTAAAAGATGTATTTTTAAATTGTGAGCTCAGGGACCCCAAACTCCACCTGTCCATCTGCTCTCAAAGGGAATCTACGCTTTAATTATTTATAAAGGTAGCCCCCATGTTAACCTATGAGAGAGATAGGTCTTGCAACAATGAAAACCGAATTTGGCAGTATTTCACTGTTAGGACATATAAACCATATTACTATATGTCCTACCTTAACCATACACTGCACCCTGCCCATGGGGCTACCTAGGGGTGTCTTACATGTAAGAAAAGGGAAAGGTTTAGGCCTGGCAAGAGGGTACACTTACCAAGTCGAATTGGCAGTTGAAAATTGCACACACAGACACTGCAGTGGCAGGTCTGAGACATGATTACAGGGCTACTTATGTGGGTGGCACAACCAGTGCTGCAGGCCCACTAGTAGCATTTGGTTTACAGGCCCTGGGCACCTCTAGTGCACTTTACTAGGGACCAGGAGGTCAGTCCAAAACCAGGAGGTCAGAAGGCAAAAAGACAGGGGAGACACGCCAAAAAGCTGCCAGGTCTAACACATGTCCCCTCCAGCTGAGAGTAGGGGGAACTACCCAACCCTTGGGGAGTCCTCCTCACTAAGGTGGAAGAACCTGGACAGACCATCAGCATTGGCGTGTTCTGTACCAGGGCGGTGTTCC
This sequence comes from Bombina bombina, assembly GCF_027579735.1. NCBI lineage: Eukaryota > Metazoa > Chordata > Amphibia > Anura > Bombinatoridae > Bombina > Bombina bombina. The sequence goes on along the minus strand of NC_069500.1, from coordinate 967,198,049 downwards.
ACCGTAAAGTCCATCCCCTGTAGGGAAATAAACCACCTCAACAGTTTTGGGTTCTCACCCCTCATCTGCATTAACCATCTGAGATGCCTGTGGTCGGTCTGAACCCGGAAGTGAGACCCAAACAAGTAGGGTCTTAGCTTCATCAGTGCCCAGACCACAGCAAAAGCTTCCCTTTCAATTGCACTCCACCTTTGTTCCCTGGGGAGTAGTTCGTTTAGCTGCGAAATTACTCCCACACCATGCTCAGAAGCATCTGTCTTTACCACAAACTCCTTGGAGAAATCAGGGGCCAGTAGCACGGGGGCCATGCACATGGCTTCCTTTAGAGTGTCAAATGCGGTCTGGCACGCCTCAGTCCAGATCACCTGTCTGGGCTGCTTCTTAGAAGTCAGCTCTGTCAAGGGGGCAACAATGGTGCCATATCCCTTGACAAATGTCCTGTAGTACCCGGTGAGGCCTAAGAAGGCTCTCAGCTCTGTCTGGGTCTTGGGGGGTGCCCAAGCCCGAATGGCATCAACTTTGGGTTGTAGGGATGCCACCCGGCCACTCCCTACCTGGTGTCCTAAGTACACCACTGACCCCTGCCCTATCTGGCACTTACTGGCCTTGATAGTAAGACCTGTGACTTGCAGCGCCTTCAACACTTCCCAGAGGTGGTGCAGGTGGTCCTCCCAACTGAAGCTGAAAACAGCAATGTCGTCAAGGTAAGCGGCACTGAAGTTTTCAAGCCCAGCCAGGACCTGATTGACCAACCTCTGGAAGGTGGCAGGGGCGTTCTTCAACCCGAAGGGCATGACATGGAACTGGAAGTGCCCCTCTGGTGTTGAGAACACTGACCTCTCCTTGGCCCCCTTAGTTAAGGCAATCTGCCAGTACCCCAACGTTAAATCAAACGTGCTGAGGAACTTGGCTGCTCCTAATCGATCTATGAGCTCATAAGTTCTGGGGATGGGGTGGGCATCTGTTTTGGTGACGGTATTGAGCCCCTGGTAGTCCACACATAACCGAAGTTCTGGTGTGGCACCAGGTGCAGCAGGCTTGGGTACCAGAACCACTGGGCTGGACCAAGGGCTGCTGGAGCGCTCAATCACCCCTAGAGCCAACATCTTGGAAACCTCCTTCTTGATGCTGGCCTTCAATCTGTCAGCCAACCTGTAAACCTTGTTTTTCACAGGCAAGCTGTCTCCAGTGTCCACATCATGCATGCATAGATGGGTGACCCCTGTAGCGAGTGAGAACAGAGTTGCAAAGTGTTCCAGTAATTGGCAACACTCACTCTGTTGTTCTAGAGTCAGAGAAGGGGAGAGGACCACACCTTCTACTTACCCATCCTGCTCCTTGGCAGACAGGAGGTCAGGGAGAGGTTCACTCCTCATGGAGTCTGAGAGACCCCCAATCATGCCTTTCAGGGTTCGGTTGAATCTCTCAACCAACATGTTACTTTGGGGGTGGTAAGGAGTGGTGAATTTGTAGTTCACTCCACATTCCTTCCACATGGCTTTTATATACATGGACATAAAATTGGTACCCCGGTCAGATACCACCTCCTTGGGGAAACCCACTCGGGTAAAGATCCCCATCAGTGCCCTGGCCACAATGGGCTCAGTCACTATCCTCAGAGGGATAGCTTCCGAGTACCGGGTGGCATGGTCCACCAAGACCAGGATGAACCTGTTGCCTAGGGCTGTCTTGGGGTCCAGAGGCCCTACTATGTCAATGCCCACCCACTCAAAAGGGGTGCTCACGACAGGAAAGGGTTGGAGGGGGGCCTTACCCTTCCCTCCACTTTTGCCACTTGCTTGGCAAGTCTGACAGGATCTGCAGAATGCATCAGAATGTTTTCTCTGGGGCCAATGAAAGTGTGTGACAAGCTGGTCAAAGGTCTTGCCTTGCCCCAAATATCCTGCCAGAGGCACATCATGAGCCAAACCCAGTAGGAAGACTCTGAAGCGCTGGGATACCACCAGCACACGGGCTGCCCCAGGTTCAGCAACCTTAGGCTCGCTGTACAGGAGATCATTCTCCCAGTAAATCAGGTGACCTTTGGGCTCAGCGCCAGCTGCCTGATCTTCGGCCTGCTGCCTAAGACCCAGGAGAGTAGGGCACACCTTCTGCTCTGCGCATAACTCCTCCCTGGTGGGACCCCCCTCTTGCTGCCAATGGGTCAGCTCAGGTAGGTCTCCCAGTTCAGCCACTTGCTCCCCGGTAGGTGTCGGGGCTTCCCCCTCAAGATCAGCCTCCTCCCGGACCGTGGGAACCTCTGGGGCGGGTTTCCCGCACCCCTTGCCCTTTCTCGTGGCAGTCACCTGGGCCACTGTTTCAGGCTCCAGGTCCGTCTGATCACCCTGATTGGCTGCCATGGACCGAGTGGTCACGCATGCCCACTCTAGCAACCCTAACATCCCCAAGTGCGACCTGAGCTCCACCTCCTTCCAAGCGGAAGTCTCCAGGTCATTGCCCAGCAGACAGTCAATTGGCATGGTGGGACTCACAGCAACACTCAAGGAACCTGAGACCCCTCCCCACTCAAAGGGAACCTGCGCCACCTTACATCAGCGCTCCGAGCTGTCCACTGCAACTACTTGGTGGAATACACCAGGGACTATGTGCTCTTCAGACACCAGGTGACACCGGACCGTGGTCACACTGGCTCCAGTATCTCTGAGAGCCTCTACCCTCTGCCCATTGATGGTAACCCACTGTCTGTATTTTTTAGTGTTATCAGGCATTAGGTTTCTCTGGACCATCTCACCATTGCCTAGTGAGACAAGGGTCATCTCTGTGGGATCCCCACACCCCCCTTGGGCCACCTCCTCCCCAAGCGCTACACTAGCCAACCCCTTTGTCTGCCCACCGCTGGGTGGTGGTGTCCACTTGGGACACTTGGGATCTCCCTTCATGTGACCCTCCTGGTCACAAGCAAAGCACTTATGGTGCCCTGCGTCTGCAGGCTTTCCTTCAGAGGCCCATGGTTTCTTATCTCCTGGGGGGTGGGATCTCCTATCCGGGTTACTAGTTTGGGGCCCTTTGGAAGACTCCTTTGGTTTACCCTTGTCCCCCCCCCCCCACTCTGCTGCTGGGAACCCTGCCCACCTTTGGCAGAATCTCCCCCATATACCTTTTTGTGGACTCTGGTACTCACCCAGTGGTCCGCCTCCATAGCAAGCTTCCTGGGGTCAGTCAGCCTACTATCAGTTAAGTTCTGGCGCAGCTCTGAAAAACATAGACTAGACAAGTGCTCCCATGCAATTAAGTTGTACAGCCCCTGAAAATCTGTCACATTGCTGCCCTTCACCCAACCATCCAGTGCTCTGCAAAGCGAATCTACACATTCTAACCAGGTCTGGGACTCAGTTTCTTACTTTGCCTAATCTGATCCCTGTACTTGTTAGGAGTGAGACCATACCGAGTGAGAAGGGCCTCCTTCATGTCAGCGTAGGTGAGGTTGTACCCCTTGCCCAAAGCTAGCAAACTGTCCCTCCCCTCCTCTGTGAAGTGGCTCCACAATCATGCCCCACAATTCTTCTCAGGGACCCCATTCATGTGGATGGATGCTTCATATCCCTGAAACCACCTCTGTATGTCATCTCCCTTCTTGTACTCTCTCCCTACATTTTTAGGAATGTGCACAATTCTGTCTGACTGCACTGAGGAATTGCTGCCACCATCCTGGCTGGACCTGCTCCTCACATCCAGCTCTTTTACTTTAAGCTCATGCTCCAAGAGCATTTTCTTCTCCTCCATTTTCAATCTCTCCAACTCAATCTGGTGTCTCCTGGCTTCCCTCCTGTCCTCCAGCTCCTCTGGAGTCAGGCTCTTAGAACCACCACTGCTGCCTGAACCAGGGGGTACATCCCCCCCTAGCAGCCCCTGCACCCTTAGTACATCTTCCCTAGGATTTGTGTCAGCAGACTCTCCATTTGGATCCTCAGCCTGCCCACTGGCAGCTCTGGCGGCTACCCAGGCCCTCAACGCCTTTTGCAGCTCATCCTTCTTGGTGAGGCCTCTGACCTGAACTTTTAGGTTTTTACAAACTGTCTTCAGACATGATGTCGTTGGAGTTCACTTGAACTCAAGATCAAAAATAGGTCAAAGAGAAAAACAAAAATAGAAATCTGTATGTGGCACGTAATGGTCTGCGATATGGTAGTAGTGTACACCAATCACTGTAAGTCAAGTGCAAATGCAAGTCCTATCCCCACCGCTGCCACCAATGTTAGAAATGGGGTCAACAGTTGGCAGTCGGTTTGCACCCTGTCCAAGTTGGGACCCTTAGGATAAGGGAGATACCCGCTCAGATAACCCCTGTTCACCCCCTTGGTAGCTTGGCACGAGCAGCAGGCTTATCTCAGAAGCAATGTGTAAAGCATTTGCACATAACACACAGTAACACAGTGAAAACACTACAAAAGGGCACCACACCAGTTTTAGAGAAAAATAGCCAATATTTAACTGTTTAAAACAAGACCAAATACGATAAAAATCCAGCATACAGTAATAAAAATATGAATGCTGCAAGATGTATTCAAAAACACAGTTCCTTGCAGTCGATAGCTCCACCTGGGGCTATCACGGCGTTGTGATACACAAAACCAACAGTTCAGTCTGGCCGCGGCGTCGCGGGCCAGCTACGGTGTCGGAAGACCCACAAACAGTACCTTGGATTTGCAGGGCGTTGTGATCCTTGCGGTGAGCTCCGGAGAGCGGCTTCGCTTCCGGAGTTAGTGCAGGAGTCGGTGGGCCCTTGGTGTTCACACGCGTTGCGGATCAAACTCCGGGCTGATGAAGTCAGGTGTGCCGGCGTCGGGGCTGTGGTGCGAAGCTGGATGATGCGACGTGCGGTGCCCACAGGTTACGGTGCAGGCAACGGCTCGGTGACGGCGTCCAGCGGCGTCGGTGAGACCAGGGCTGCGGTGTGAAGCGGGGCGGTGCGACGTGCGGTGTCCACAGATCACGGTGCAGGCAAGGATGCCTGGTGATGACACTGGAGTCGATGGTGCTGGCATCGGGGGGGGCGGGGCTGCGGTGAGGGATGGGACGGTGCTTCGTGTACCTCACGAGCGGTGTCCACAGGCCACGCTGCAGGCAGCGGCGCTGGTGTCAGCAGGAGCGGCGTCATTGGGGATGCCCAGGCTGCGGTGTGAGCAGGTGATGCCGGAGTGCGGGGCCCACAGGTCGTGGTGCGAGCAGCGGCTCGGTGAAGTCGTCCGATGACGGCGTCGGTGAGACCAGGGTCGCGGTGCAAAGCGGGGCAATGCGGCTCCGTGCGGCATTGACAAGTCACGGTGCAGGCCAGCGGTGTCGGTGGCGGCGTCGCAGTGATTTCTCCTCTTGAACAGCACAAAACACACAGTTCCCAGTGCTGCAGGTCGAGGAAACTGAAGTCTTTGGTGTCCCTGGGACTTCCAACAGGAGGCAAGCTCTACTCCAAGCCCTTGGAGAACTTTCTCAAGCAGGACACACAGCAAAGTTTACCCTTTGCACTCTTTTCAGGCAGAAGCAGCAACTGCAGGCCAGTCCAGCAAAGCAACACAGCAAAGGGACAGTACTCTTCAGCTCTTCTCCTTGCAGAGGTTCCTTGTGAGTCCAGCAAGATCCTAGAAAGATTCCAGAAAGATTCTAAAGTCTGTAGTTGTGGGTGCTCTTCTTATACCCATTTTGGCCTTTGAAGTTGGTTTACTTAAAATAAGATTCTCACTTGCTTGTGAAATCCTGCCTTGCCCAGGCAAGGCCTCAGGCACACACCAGGGGGTTGGAGTCTGCATTGTGTGAGGGCAGGCACAGTCCTTTCAGGTGTGAATGACCACTCCTCCCCACCCTCCTAGCAGAGATTGCTCTTCAGGAAATTCGGGCTACACCCCAGCTTAGGGTTGCCACCCGTCCCTTGAAATACGGAATCGTTCCGTATTTCAGATTAAAATACTGCGTCCTGTTTTGAATCAATACGGGACGGGGTTTTTCCCGTATTTGAAGTTACTGGATCATTTTTCTTCCTGCGCTGTGCGCCTGCGACCTGCGTCGACTACTCGACTCTGACTGCTGAGAAATAGATGAGTCCTGACTCAGACTGTGGTGTCTGACGTCAGGTTACCAGGGAAGCTGTTGAGGCTGCGATTGGTTTGCTGGCGCTGCTACCTATGTGCCTATGTTGCGCGGCTCCAGATCGATTGCTCTGTGCTGTTGGCTGGCTGACTGAATCAGCTGTGGAGGCTGCGATGATTGGTTTGCTGGCTGGCTCATAAATTATTCCAGCGGCAGTAGTAGCAGCACGGTAAGTTAGTCGGTACTTAAAGGCACACGCACGCACCTGACCTGCTGGCACCCCCTCCCCTCCCCGGGCCCTCCTGTCCTGTCACTGTCACCTACCATTAGGACTAGACAGTCCTTCCTCAGCAGCCCTTCACTAATGGCAATTAGAAATTTCTGCTTTCTATGTAGTAGTTAGCACAGGGATAATCCCTGTGCTAACTATTACCTGGAAAGCAGACATTTCTGGGACATACTTCATCATCAATGCAAGCCATCTGATGCCTGATATAAACTGGTTGTTAGTATAAATCAACTAGAATAAGGAATCTTAAGTAATAGCACAGTACTAAAGTATATATCTATAAATACATAGTAGTGTCCTTCAACTGTTCTACCAGAAAATAGACAAGATTAAATTTTTCTGTGCACAACATTTATGTTGAAGGAAAAAAAAGAAGAATCCTGTCACCATAACATATTCTGTCAAAACATGCCACATCTTGTTACACCATGTTCTTGTCACACTTTACCACATCTTGTAACAGTACTATGCCACTGTCTTGTCACACCATTCAATGTCATGCCACACAATGACAAATCCTGTCTCATCTTATCACATCATCAGTCATCATACCTCTTTAGGCAGCGCAGTCAGCTAAGGAGCAGACATTTTCAGGATCACCTCTATGGCTTTCTATAGTGATAACTATGACGTCTTCAGGGAGACATTATAATATCTTGTCAGTGCAGGGAGAATAATCTAGAAGGGTAGATGAAGGGATAAGTAGGTTTAGTGCCATTAGTGAAGGGCTGCTGAGGAAGGACTGTCTAGAAGGACCATTAAGCGGAACCTCTAGTTTCCTGGACTATCTGTTGTATAATGTAGTCTCACAAGCTTTTCTTTTTCTTGTGTGCCAGGCTGTTACCTCTTGTCTGTAGCCTTGTGCATGGAAGAAGGCACATACATTTAACCTACAGTACATATGCCAGGTCCTACTGACCCTTATGCTCAGTTTTCAACCAATACCTCATGCGTCTATCAATTAGTCATTTTGACATTCAAATGTGTGTGTAGTAACCATAAATATATATAAATATATATATATATATATATATATATATATATATATATATATATATATATATATATATATATATATATATATATATATAATACTGTGTGCAGGTGCTTGTGATTACCATACATATAACATGTAGATCAATAGCCATGTATAAGTACACAGTGTGTTGTGTATATACAGTCTGTGTAATAACCATACATTACCGCTAGGAGCTCTTGCCATTGCATGCTCCTACCCAGCTGTTATGCCGCCCAAAAGGCATCATTCATAACAGTTCTTCCCACTCAAATACAGTCTGTGACACATTTTGACCTAGTGTTAAAGGACCAGTAAACACAGTAGATTTGCATAATCAACAAATGCAAGATAACAAGACAATACAATAGCATTTACTCTGAATTTCAAACGAGTAGTAGATTTTTTTTCTAACAAATTTTAAAGTTATGTATATTTCCACTCCCCCTGTACCATGTGATAGCAATCAGCCAATCACAAATGCATATACGTATAGTCTGTGAATTCTTGCACATGCTCAGTAGGAGCTGGTGACTCAAAAAGTGTAAATATAAAAGACTGCACATTTTTTTTAATGGAAGTAAATGGGAAAGTTGTTTAAAATTACATGCTGTATCTGAATTATGAAAATGTAATTTTACCTGAGTGTCCCTTTAAGTGACAGTAATAGCCATAGAACACCGCCCTACACATCCTCCTTTGTCAATAAGCTGCTGTCATTAGTTTGCAAACAAAAGATGCAAATACTCAAAGAAGCCCACACAGAGGTTAGTATTAAAATAGAACTAACCATAACCAGCCTTACACAATTTTATACTACATTGTCTACACACCATCTATTTAATTGTGGTATATACATGGATGGTCTGAACTCCCGAGAGCGAGGACGCAGTGCTTCATATACATGTTGTTAACCCTAGCTCAGCCTCTAACTATTCTGTTTATAAAAGAAGGTAATTTCATAGCTCCAAACAATAAGTAGCTTACGCCTCGGTTATTTACTGGACCCTATGTTTGACATACATTTCTCATGCATTGATCTATTATGTAATCAATACTTTTATAAATCAGTGATTCTTGTCCAGGGTGTCTGGCTAGTGGCCACCCTGAGCTTTGCCATTCCTCAAATGAGAATGACAGAGGGTATTGTGTCTTTGAGCATAATACATTTAATGATTAAGATCATTTCGTTATCATGGATTGCAGTGGCGGCTGGTGACTTTTGAAGATGGGGGAGCACTAGCCCCGCCCCTCAGATGGCTCTGCCCATTTTAGTGTGTGTGTATATATACATACATACATACACACACACATAGCCCACACACACAGCCCACACACACAGCCCACACACACACACACAGCCCCCACACACACACACAGCCCCCCCCACACACACACACAGCCCCCCACACACACACACACAGCCCCCCCACACACACACACACACAGGCCCCCCCACACACACACACAGCCCCCCCCCACACACACACACACAGCCCCCCCCCCCACACACACACACACACACACAGCCCCCCCCACACACACACACACACACACACACACAGAGAAGGGACTGGAAAGCACATTTTATTTAGTATAAAGTTACTAGCAGACCATCAGTTCTTCACATCTAGGAGCAAAATGGTTAAAAAAAAGGCTGTGAGCTGCAGGGAGAAGGGTTGAGACCTCTTGCCCTGTAAAGCAATACACATCAAACTTACAGAATATAGAAAAATGTCCCCAGTTCAAAGTGATGAATACTATAGGTAAGTCCAAAATATCCCTTGGAAATTGAATTATTACAGCTTTTGTTAATAGCAGACAAATTTTCTTATCGTATGATGTGAAGGACACAAGCGGAGATTTTGAAGTTTGACTGGCGGTATATGTAAATGTAAAACAACAATACCTTTGGTATCAGGGAACAGCTATTTGCAGCTTTAGAGGGATCCAGGTATACTTTACCACAGGCAGAAGATTTCTTTACTTGGTGGTTGCACTTATCGCGTTAAGAATTACCGGCGGGTCCGTCTTTATTTGCCGAGGTAGCTCAGTGGTCACAGTTACTTCCGTACTTGCAGTCACAAGGGCTGTATTGGCCAATCGAAACTCCTGATTTTCGGCGTGAAATTCAAATAATGTTCAAAATCTTCTTAACTTTCAAATCCAGTTAAAAAGTCTCACAGAGCGCTCTGTTTAGTTAGAAACTGGTTTAGACAATCCTGCATCAATGAGCCACAGGGTTTACTCACCTTCGGTAATCTGTCCCACATGTCCACAACTTCCACAGCACTAACACATGCGGTCTCAGTGACTCACTCTAGCTGGCAGTCCATCCCGGCTCTGCCTCCTCGCTGCCTCTCTGCCCTCAAGACAATACTCCTCCTCCCACACACACAGCTCTTAGTGTGCAAGTGTCACGTGACAGCTGGCTCTCACACACTAAGAGCTGTGCGGTTAGGAGACCTATGGGCTGGCCTGTAGGTGGCACTGCAGTCAAAGCAGTTTTAAAGCGGAAAGGTCTTTTGCCTATACTTCTACCTATCGTACTGCACAGCATGTGCAATATAGATAGAAGTATTAGGCAAAAGACCATTCCACTTTAAAACTGCATTGACTGCAAATAAATAAATAATTAAAAACATCAATTTTTATAGAGCCTGGAGGATTTTTTAATTTAAATAAGCAAAAAAGGTTTAAAAATGTAATTTTTTTTTTATTTCTCAATCTTTTTTTTTTTTTTCAGGGGTCAGGGGGTTCATCAGGGGTCAGGTTGGTCAGGGGGTTCACGTGCTCAAGTGCTCCTATAGAGGAGCCTCCACTGATGCATTGTTTGAAACATCTTCTTTTTAAGTAATAGCTGACAAACATAAGAGGCCAAAAAAAATTGTTTTAATCTCACACCATCTGTTAAGCATCTGGCTTATTGGGAGCATTAGGTTTTCCAGTTCAGAGAATTTAAATGCAAACCTAAATCTGCCACAATCCTATTGGCTGATTGCATCAGCCAATAGGATTTTTTCAACCTTAATTCCAATTGGCTGATAGAATTCTATCAGCCAATCGGAATCTAAGGGACGCCATCTTGGATGACATCACTTAAAGGTACCTTCATTCAGTGGGTAGTCGTCGTTGGAAGAGGATGCTCCGCGCCGGACGTCTTGAAGATGGAGCCGCTCCGCGTCGGAAGGATGAAGATACAAGATGCCGTCTGGGTGAAGAATTCTGCCCATTTGGAGGACCACTTCTGCCCGTCTGGAGGACCACTTCTGCCGGCTTCGTTGAGGACATCTTGCCGCTTGGATGAAGACTTCTCCCGGTAAGTGGATCTTCGGGAGTTAGTGTTAGGATTTTTTAAGGGTGTATTTGGTGGGGGTTTTTTTTAGGTTAGGGCTTTGGGCCGCAATAGAGCTAAATGCCCTTTTAAGGGCAATGACCATCCAAATGCCCCTTTCAGGGCAATGGGGAGCTTAGGTTTTTTTTAGTTAGGGTTTTATTTGGGGGGTTAGTTGTGTGGGTGGTGGGTTTTACTGTTGGGGGGTTGTTTGCATTTTTTTTTACAGGTAAAAGAGCTGATTTCTTTGGGGCAATGCCCTGCAAAAGGGCTATTGGTAGTTTAGTTTAGGCTAGTTTTTATTTTTATTTTGGGTGGCCTTTTTTATTTTGATAGGGCTATTAGATTAGGAGTAATTCGTTTAAAGATCTTGTAATTTGTTTTTTATTTTCTGTAATTTAGTGTTTGTTTTTGTAATTTAGCTAATTGTTTTGAATTTAGTTAATTGTATTTAATTTAGGGAATTTATTTAATTGTAGGGTTAGGTTAGGTGTTAGTGTAAGACAGGTTAGGTTTTATTTTACAGGTAAATTTGTATTTATTTTAGCTAGGTAGTTATTAAATAGTTAATAACTATTTAGTAACTATTCTACCTAGTTAAAATAAATACAAACTTGCCTGTAAAATAAAAATAAAACCTAAGCTGGATACAATGTAACTATTAGTTATATTGTAGCTAGCTTAGGGTTTATTTTATAGGTAAGTATTTAGTTTAAAACAGGAATTATTTAGTTATTAATAGTAGATTTTATTTAGATTTATTTTAATTAATTTAAGATAGGGGGAGTTAGGTTTAGGGTTAGACTTAGGTTTAGGGGTTAATAAATTTAATATAGTGGCGCGACATTGGGGGGCAGCATATTTGGGGTTAATAAATGTAGGTAGGTGGCGGCGATGTTAGGGACGGCAGATTAGGGGATAATATGTTTATTATAGTGGCAGCGACATTGGGGGTGGCAGATTAGGGGTTAATAAGTGTAGGTAGGTTGCGGTGACATTGGGGACGGGAGATTAGGGGTTAATAAATATAATGTAGGTGTCGGCGATTTTAGGGGCAGCAGATTAGGGGTTAATAAGTATAATGTAGGTGGCGGCGATGTCCGGAGCGGCAGATTAGGGGATAACAAGTATAATATAGATGTTGGCAATGTCGGGGCCGCAGGTTAGGGGTTAATAAGTGTAAGGTTAGGGGTGTTTAGACTCGGGGTCCATGTTAGGGTGTTAGGTTTCAACATAAAATGTGTTTCCCCATAGGAATCAATGGGGTTGCGTTACTGAGCTTAACGCTGCTTTTTGGCAGGTGTTAGACTTTTTCTCACCCGGCTCTCCCCATTGATGTCTATGGGGAATTTGTACACAAGCACGTACAACCAGCTCACCTCTGATTTAAGCAGCACTGGTATTGGAGTGCGGTATGGAGCACAATTTTGCTCTATGCTCACTTCTTGCCTTTTAACGCCGGGTTTGTAAAAACCTGTAATAGCAGCGCTGTAGGTAAGTGAGCGGTGAGAATAACATGCAAGTTAGTACCGCACTCCTCATAACGCAAAACTCGTAATCTGGCCGTGTATTAGTTCCCAAGGGTTGTTTTCCCTTGCTTATCCTAACATGTTAGAGGACATACACAGCGTAACCACCTATCATATTGAAGATAGGAGCCTGTTTTAAGTAGCCCCTTCTCAGATTTTTATACCATTAGATAGAGATAAATAATAACATTAGTGTTCTTATAATCCTAAACTACATGTACCTTATGTCTCACAATACCTTACTTACTGAACATATACTCACAGCTCACAAAGGAGGGTTATATTTATACCTTTGGAGACTAATCACCAACTACTTGGTCCCGACAGTAATCTCTTTTTACTGCATTTACTATAAGGAGACCATAAATCTGAGATTTAACTATATTAACGAGATTTTGTCTTTTAATGCTTATACTATTACTAACAAGCTTCAGATCTGCCCATGAAGATCCAGGTATTTCAATTATGGGGTGTACATTTACATATATATGTTCAAGACATCTCTAGATGTAGTAGACAATTACTTGAATGGAGATAATATTCTATATACATGTTAATGAACAGTTACTTTACATGGCCCACTCCTAGTTGCCTCAGACAGTACATTAGTGTAGTCATTGCATGTAATGGAGAGTATTAAGCTCAGTATCCTACTATTATCAGATTGTTGCTGTAATATTATTGTGAACCCAGTCCTTTATACTCGTTGCATTTAGAAGACAAGTCATATTATAATGTCTTAGACACCTGGATTGGACTATGTTCCCCCCCCCGCCTTACAAATAGAAAGTCATCCCTCCTAGAACTCACTCCAATATATATACAATATGACCTTAACTCACTCCCTGTGCTACAACGTTCCACTAGCTTAAAGAGCTCTGCCACTCCACTCTTTCACCCTCCCCCCTTCACTTCGAACGGCTATTGCCCGCTGATTTTTCCCTTCCTCTTCACTATATACTACAAATGGACCCTAAGGATGACTATCTTGAAACACTAATTTTCCTATATCAATTAGCACATGTGAGGCTAGGTAAATAGTAATTTAGAGAAGATTTTATTACTATAAAAAGGAGGTTTCAAAAGGCCAGATTTTGCCATTGATCCGCACTTTTCTCTTCATCTCTGTTTATCGTTTATTGTTTGATCGAACTTATGTCATTGCATATACGTGGTATTGACTATATGTTTTCTTTATAAAAAAAAACGAAATAAAAGATTATTTAAAAAAAAAAAGTATTAAGCTAAAAGTGATCTATATATATAATATAATTATTTTCCCTGATGATTGTTACTAACCAAATGCTCAAGATGGAGTACATCTTTAACACCCAATTTGGTTTTCACCTCGTGGCCAGCAACCGGAGCTACGGGGTTGCTGAATTGAAATGTTATGATCAGTAGAAGCCATCAGATATCAGAGGTAATAATGTCACACAATGTAACCTATGCCTCTCTAAGATGTGTTTAGCAACTTTAAAAGGGAAGTTCTCTACAGCCTTCCCAAGGAAATCTATATAGAAACAAAAAAGTGTGCTACAAAGCAGCAACACATCAACCAGTATAATACAAGAGATGTAATATAGTATGTGTGATTGGCTAATGGCTGATGATACAGGAGGAGTCAGAAAAAAATCTACTATTCATTTGAAGTTCAGAATAAGGGGTCAATTTATTAAGGTGCGGACAGACTTGATCCGATATAGCGGATCATTTCCGCCGCACATCGATAAATGCTGACAGCATACACTGTCGGCATTTATCTTTGCACCAACAGTTTTAATGAACTGCTGGTGCAATGCCGCCCCTGCAAATTCGCGGCCAATAGGCCGCTAGCAGGGGGTGTCAATCAACCTGATCGCATTCGATCGGGTTGATTTCTGTCCGCGGCCTCAGAGCAGACGGGCAAGTTATGGAGCAGCGGTCTTTATACGGAGCTTGATAAATCGGCCCCAAAGTGCTATTGCATTGTCTTGTTATAACACAATTGTTCATTATGTAAATCTATTCTATTTACTGGTCCTTTAAGCTGTTGACCAAAACTAACTATTCAGGAGACCCATTGGGAGGCCGGCTCCCATCCTCCTCTCAGATCAGCACTAAACCCAGTAATTGAAACATCATATTTTATTAAATAATCTAGCGTTGTTGCCCTACTTATACACAGAGACATATTATTTGATGAGCTATCAGTAGGCACTGATCCGCTTGGAAGGTTTCTCATTGTGACCAGTAAATTAGATAACAATGTATGCACTCTGGCATCTTATTATGACCTAATAAAGCTCAAACCAGAGTGCTTCAAAACTTTCTTCATATGTTACACAATCAGAAGGCTGGTCATTTTCTTCTTGCAGGTGACTATAACATAGTGTCCGATTTTATATTGGATATGTGGGTATTGAACTCATGAAAGTCAGAGCAGTCAATGGCACAGTTATTAAATAACTTCCGGCTAGATTACAAGTTTTGCGTTAGCGGCTGTGCGGTGCTAACAAGCAGTTTTCTCTCACCGCTCACTTACCTACAGCGCTGGTATTACGGGTTTTTACAAACCCGGTGTTAAAAGGCAAGAAGTGAGCATTGAGCAAAAGTTTGCTCCTTACCGCACTCCAATACCAGTGCTGCTTAAGTCAGCGGTGAGCTGGTTGTGCGTGCTCGTGCATGATTTCCCCATAGGAATCAACGAGGAGAGCCGGCTGAGAAAAAGTCTAACGCCTGCAAAAAAGCAGCATAAAACTCAGTAACGCAGCCCCATTAATTCCTATGGGGAACTAAAATTTATGTCTACACCTAACACCCTAACATGAACCCCGAGTCTAAACACCCCTAATCTTACACTTATTAATCCTAATCTGCTGCCCCCAACATCGCCGACACCTGCAGTATATTTATTAACCCCTAATCTGCCGCTCCGGACACTGCCGCCACCTACATTATACTTATGAACCCCTAATCTGCTGCCCCCAACATCGTCGACACCTACATTATATTTATTAACCCCTAATTTGCTGCCCCTAACATCACCACAACCTAACTACACTTATTAACCCCAAATCTGCCGCCCCCAACGTCGCCGCCACTATAATAAACATATTAACCCCTAAACCACCACACTCCCGCCTCGCAAACATTAGTTTATTATTAACCCCTAATCTGCTGTCCCTAACATCGCCGCCACCTACCTACATTTATTAACCCCTAATCTGCCGCCCCCAACGTCGCCGCCACTATATTAAACGTATTAACCCCTAAACCTAAGTCTAACCCTAACACCCCCTAACTTAAATATAATTACAATAAATCTAACTAAAAATTAATTAAATTATTCCTATTTAAAACTAAATACTTATCTATAAAATAAACCCTAAGTTAGCTACAATATAACTAATAGTTACATTATAGCTATCTTAGGTTTTTTTTTTATTTTACAGGCAAGTTTGTATTTATTTTAACTAGGTAGAATAGTTATTAAATAGTTATTAACTATTTAATAACTACCTAGCTAAAATAAATACAAAAGTACCTGTAAAATAAAACCTAACCTAAGTTACAATAACACCTAACTGTAACATTAACGCTTCCATAAATTAATAAAGTCTTAGTTATAGACATTGAGTAAATAAACATAACTCAACTTAGGACTTAATAAGTAAATGATGGTTATTTCCCTTTAAGGTGATGTTTCATGAATAGGCAAAGATAAATATTAAGTCTGAGAATACTATCTGCACCTACATATGATGTTTACTATAAAGGTGGTGTTGTTGTTTGTGAGGGTTAATGGGTAGTGCAGTAGGGAACCGGATACTCTCACAAACGAAGCAACACTATTTTTAGTAACTGCAGTTTTAAATAATTAATTATTTCAATAGAGGTAATAATTGTAAGTTGCAGAGCTTACCGGGTAGGAACGGTAATATGGTGGAGCAATCCAGTATCAGGTAAGTTCAAGGGCAACCGGAATCTCTTTGAGCAGCTCGGAGTAGAGCAGGCCAGACGCTGAGGCACAATCTGGAGGAAGCGGCACTGTCCGGTGACGTCACACATGCGGCGAGGAGGAGGCCAGACCTGGATCGGCGAGCGGAGTTGGAACAGCTGATCCTGACGTTAGGTAGCATGTGTTGAGTACTGCAGTGAGCAGGAGGAGAGTGCAGGATAGTACTTCAGGTGAGACAAGGAATTCACACTACAAGCAGGAAGGCACATAGTGAGGCTAGGGGGAAGCTGGATACTTCATTACCAAGCAAGGAAGTATCCAGTCACAATAAATAGGGTTAAGAGGAGGAGTTATGTACCTTAAAGGTACAGTATGTTACAGGTTCCCCCCCCTAAGGAACCCCTCCGAGGTTCAGAGCCTAGGACGATCGGGATGTCGTCTATGAAACAAAGACACAAGCCTAGGTGCGGATAGATTAGCCGATGGTTCCCAAGAATCCTCCTCGGAAGGAAAGCCCTTCCAATGAATGAGATACTGTAGACGACCAGAAACCTTCCTGGAATCGAGGATCGATTCCACTTCATATTCCATGTCCGGTGAAATAGGGATTGCATGTTAAGGTGGAACATGAGAAGCCCGAAGAGTCCTGTAAGGTTTAAGCAGAGCAACATGAAAGGTGGGATGCATTTTGTAATGAGTGGGTAAAGCAAGGGTTACAGCGTTGTCATTAATAATCCTGGATATAGGAAAAGGACCTATGAAAAGTCTGTTTAGCTTCCGACAGGGAACAGTGAGACGCAAGTTTTTTGTTGACAACCAGACGAGATCACCCACAGCATAAGTAGGTGGTGATCTATGTTGAAGGTCATAATACTTCTTCTGTCTTAGTTGCGCATCTTTGATGTTGTCAGATAACAAGGAAAAGGTCTCAGACAAGGTGTACGTGAAATCAGTTATGACTGGACAATCACTGTGAACCTCTGGGTATAAGTGGAATGTTGGGTTATAACCATAGTTTGCAAAGAAAGGGGTTGTTTTGATGGTAGAATGGTAGGTATTGTTATGAGCGAATTCTGCAAGTGGGAGCAAAGATGTCCAGTTGTTGTGATGCTGAGTGGTATAACACCTGATATATTCTTCAAGCCAATGGTTGGTGCGTTCAGTCTGACCATTGGATTGAGGGTGGAAAGCGGTGGATAATCTTTGCTCAATCTGGAGACTTGAACACATTTGCTTCCAGACCTTAGAGGTAAACTGGGTACCCCTATCAGATGTTATAGTTGTAGGTACCCCATGAAGCTTTATAACATGGTTTATTAATAAGTTAACAGTTTCGAGAGAAGTCGGTAACTTGTGAAATGGCAGGAAATGAGCCATTTTTGAGAACAAGTCCACAACTACCATTATGGTGTTGTTATTCTCAGATTTTGGAAGGTCAACAATGAAGTCCACTGCAACATCCTTCCAAGGCCGATTGGAAACTGGTAGTGACATAAGATACCCTGGTGGTTTCTTACGATCAGTTTTGCAGGTAGTACATCTTTCACATGACTCCACATACTGTTTAATCTGTTGGGTCATGTGTGGCCACCAGTAAGATCTTTTAATCAGTTCAGATGTTTTTTTGATACCTGGGTGACCTGAAAGGTGGGAGTCATGACAAGTTGATAGAATCTGTTCTCTAAGTGGAGAGGGAATATACAATTTGTTTTGGTAATATAGTAACCCATCATGGTCTTTTGTTATATTTGGAAACTGTATTATCTACAGCCTGTTGTTCTTTTAAACAATCCTTTGATAGAACTAATGTTCCCAGAAAATTACTTATGGGAACAAGTGGTTCTGTATCTGTTGTAGAGCAGGGTTTATGGGGAAGTCGTGATAGAATGTCTGCCTTGGTGTTTTTTGCAGCAGGTCTGTATGTGATAATATAATTAAATCAGGAGAAGAAAAGACTCCACCTAACCTGACGGGAGGTTAAGGTGCGAGATGTTTTTAGGAACTCTAAGTTGCGGTGATAGGTGTATACGATTATTGGTTCTACTGTACCCTCAAGTAGGTGTCTCCAATTCTCAAATGAACACTTTATGGCTAAAAGTTCTTTCTCACCAACATGGTAATTGAGTTCTGAGGATGTTAAGACACGTGAATAAAATGCTACAGGGTGTAAGTTACCTGTTTTCTGGTCTTTTTGAGAGAGTATAGCCCCAAGAGCATAATGGGAAGCGTCTACTTCTAATGTATATTGTAAAAGCGGGTTAGGGTAAGACAGAATGGGTGCTGTGGTTAAAGCAGTTTTTAAAAATGTAAATGCTTCTTCGGCAGAACTATTCCATTTAAAAACTGAGTCGGTCTTAGTGAGATTTGTTAGGGGTTTGGCAATTGAGGAGAAATCTTTAATAAATTTTCTATAAAAGTTGGCAAATCCCAGGAATTTTTGCATTTGTTTTCTAGTTTTAGGAGTAAGCCAATCCAGAATAGTCTAGATTTTAGATTTTTCCATGTATATCCCCGTGGAGGATATGTTATACCCCAAGAAGTTTATTTCTGATGCATGAAAGATGCACTTCTCCGGTTTCACAAATAGTTGATGTGCCTGTAATCTAGAGAGAACGGTTCTAACATGTTTGATGTGTTCAGTCATATTAGATGAAAATATTAGGATATCATCTAAATAGATGATTAAAAAGGTATCAAGGAGGTCACGAAAACATCATTGATGAACCTCTGGAAAGTGGCAGGTGCATTGCACAATCCAAAAGGCATCACTGTGTACTCAAAAAGACCGTATCTAGTATGGAAGGCAGTGAGCCACTCATCACCAGAACGGATCCGGATCAGGTTGTAAGCTCCTCTGAGATCAAGTTTGGTATAGACTGAGGAGCCATGAAGCTGCTCTATCAGCTCTGGGATGAGTGGCAATGGATACCTGTCTTTCTTAGTGATCTTGTTCAACTCCATATAATCAACAATAGGGCGGATAGCTTTATCCTTATTGGTGACAAAAAAGATACCAGCCCCTGCTGGGGAGGTAGAGGGCCTGATGAAACCTTTCCGAAGATTTTCATTAATATACTCCTTGAGTCTATCCAACTCAGGTTTAGAAAGTGGAAAGATATGCCCATAAGGAACTGTTGCTCCAGGCAACAGCTCAATAGGGCAATCGTTGTCTCTGTGAGGAGGTAAGATTTCAGCCTCTTTTAAATCAAATACTTGTATGAAGTCTGAATAAACATGAGGAATTTGTGATTCTGAAATATGTAGGAAAGGGTGAGCAGGAAAACATGTAGAGAGACAATATGGTGACTTAAATTCTAATGTCTTCTGTCCCCAGTGAATAAGGGGTTGGTATTTACTCAACCAATGTAGCCCTAGAACCATTGGAAAGATGGGGGAGTTAATTATATCAAAAGAAATGAATTCCTGATGGTTATTATGAATAGTAATTAACAGGGGAATGGTCTGATGTGTGATGGGACCTGTTTCTAATTGTTTACCATCAATTAAACGCACTGAGATCGGTTTTCTCTTTGCAATTATAGGTATTTTATTTTGTCTGAAAACACTCAGATCAATATAACTGGCATATGCTCCCGAATCCAGAACAGCTTCAAGTCTGTGATGATGTTGCCCCCACTGTAACGAAACAGCAATAAGGAAATAACTAGGATTTTGGATAGTTAGGGATAACATAGGATCTAATGTACATGGCTTACCTAGTTTCTGACGTTTTAAGGAGGGACCATCAGGAACTGCATGTTCTTTAGAGGCACAATAGAGGCAGAGGCCTTTTTCCTTCCTTCTGATCTTCTCCTCAGGAGATAACGGTCCTCTTATGAAGCCGATGTCCATAGCTTCTTCAGTTATTTTTGTTGTAGAAGGAAGGGTTTTGTGAGGAGGGGTTTTACTAAATGTATCTGGACTAAACTTTTCCTGTCTCCTTTCTCGAATTCTTCTATCAATTTTAATGGATAAGGACATTAATGCTTCTAGGGAGTCAGGAATATCTGTTCTTGTCAGCTCATCCTTAATAGTGTCAGAGAGACCAATTCTAAACTGATTTTTCAACAAAATTTGTTTCCATTGGGAATCCTGTTGCCATATTTTAAACTCTGAAATGTATTCTTCAACTGGCCTTTTATGTTGTTTCAGACCACGCAGCCTAGTATCAGCTGTAAGCTGCCTGTGTGGATCATCGTAAAGGTCAGCCATAGCTTTGAAGAAATCATCTACAGAGTTTAAGATTGGATCATTATGTTCAAGGAACATATCTGCCCAGATTCTGGGCTCACCTCTCAAAAAAGATATAACAGTGAGGACTTTTATACGATCGTTCAGGAAAGTTTTAGGTTTAAGGGTCAGGAATAGTTTACAAGCATTATGGAAAAAGACTTCCTATCCCCAGAGAATTTATCCGGTGGTGATATAAGAGGATCTGGGTTTCCACTTTCAGGGGTCTTTACAGTGCTTAAACTTTCCTTTATGATATTCCTTAAGGTAAGATTCTCAACCTGCAACTCTCTCAATCCCTGTGATAGCAGATCTACTTTATTAGATAAGTCCATAACATGTGCTGTGATATCCTTTTGAGTCATCATGTTCTTAATTCCAGTGGCTTGGTAATTCTGTAACATTAAGGCTTCCATAAATTAATAAAGTCTTAGTTATAGACATTGAGTAAATAAACATAACTCAACTTAGGACTTAATAAGTAAATGATGGTTATGTCCCTTTTAGTTGATGTTTCATGAATAGGCCCAGATAAATATAAGTCTGAGAATACTATCTGCACCTACATATGATGTTTACTATAAAGGTGGTGTTGTTGTTTGTGAGGGTTAATGGGTAGTGCAGTAGGGAACCGGATACTCTCACAAACGAAGCAACACTATTTTTAGTAACTGCAGTTTTAAATAATTAATTATTTCAGTAGAGGTAATAATTGTAAGTTGCAGAGCTTACCGGGTAGGAACGGTAATATGGTGGAGCAATCCGGTATCAGGTAAGTTTAAGGGCAACCGGAATCTCTTTGAGCAGCTCGGAGTACAGCAGGCCAGATGCTGAGGCACAATCTGGAGGAAGCGGCACTGTCCGGTGACGTCACACATGCGGCGAGGAGGAGGCCAGACCTGGATCGGCGAGCAGAGTTGGAACAGCTGATCCTGACGTTAGGTAGCAGGTGTTGAGTACTGCAGTGAGCAGGAGGAGAGTGCAGGATAGCACTTCAGGTGAGACAAGGAATTCACACTACAAGCAGGAAGGCACGTAGTGAGGCTTAGGGGGAAGCTGGATACTTCATTACCAAGCAAGGAAGTGAAGTATCCAGTCACAATAAATAGGGTTAAGAGGAGGAGTTATGTACCTTAAAGGTACAGTATGTTACACTAACACTACACTATAATTAAATACATTTACTAAATTAACAACAATTAAATAAATTAAATTAAATTAGCTAAAGTACAAAAAAACAAATACTAAATTACAGAAAATAATAAGCAAATTAAAAGATATTTAAACTAATTACACCTAATCTAATAGCCCTATCAAAATAAAAAAAGCCCCCCAAAAAATAAAAAAACAAATCCTAGCCTAAACTAAACGATCAATAGCCCTTAAAAAGGCCTTTTACGGGGCATTGCCCCAAAGTAATCAGCTCTTTTACCTGTAAAAAAAAATACAAACAACCCCCCAACAGTAAAACCCACCACCCACACAACCAACCCCCCAAATAAAATACTAAAAAAACCTAAGCTCCCCATTGCCCTGAAAAGGGCATTTGGATGGGCATTGCCCTTAAAAGGGCAATTAGCTCTATTGCAGGCCCAAACCCTAACCTAAAAATAAAACCCACCCAATACACCCTTAAAAATTCTATCAGCCAATCGGAATTAAGGTAGAAAAAATCCTATTGGCTGATGCAATCAACCAATAGGATTGAGCTTGCATTCTATTGGCTGTTCCAATCAGCCAATAGAATGCGAGCTCAATCCTATTGGCTGATTGGATCAGCCAATAGGATTGAACTTCAATCCTATTGGCTGATTGCATCAGCCAATAGTATTTTTTCTACCTTAATTCCGATTGGCTGATAGAATTCTATCAGCCAATCGCAATCTAAGGGACGCCATCTTGGATGACGTCACTTAAAGGAACAGTCATTCAGTAAGAAGACTTCGTTTGAAGAGGATGCTCCGCGTCGGATGTCTTGAAGATAGAGCCGTTCCGCGTCAGATGGATGAAGATAGAAGATGCCGTCTGGATGAAGACTTCTGCCCGTCTGGAGGACCACTTCTCCCGGCTTGGATGAAGATTTTTCGGGCTTCGTTGAGGACTTTGGCCCGGTTGGATGAAGACTTCTGCCGCTTCTTTGAGGATGGATGTCCGGTCTTCAGAACTGTAAGTTAATCTTCAGGGGGTTAGTGTTAGTTTTTTTTAAGGGTGTATTGGGCGGGTTTTATTTTTCAGATTAGGGTTTGGGCCACAAAAGAGCTAACTGCCCTTTTAAGGGCAATGCCCATCCAAATGCCCTTTTCAGGGCAATGGGGAGCTTAGGTTTTTTTAGATAGTATTTTATTTGGGGGGTTGTTTGTGTGGGTGGTGGGTTATACTGTTGGGGGGTTGTTTGTATTTTTTTTTACAGGTAAAAGAGCTGATTACCTTGGGGCAATGCCCCACAAAAGGCCCTTTTAAGGGCTATTGATAGTTTAGCTTAGGCTATGGGGTTTTTTATTGGGGGGGGGTATTTTGATAGGGCTATTAGATTAGGTGTAATTAGTTTAAATATCTTGTAATTTGTTTATTATTTATATACTTTAGCTAATTTAATTTATTTAATTGTTGTTAATTTAGTAAATGTATTTAATTATAGTGTAGTGTTAGGTGTTATTGTAACTTAGGTTAGGTTTTATTTTACAGGTACTTTTGTATTTATTTTAGCTAGGTAGTTATTAAATAGTTAATAACTATTTAATAACTATTCTACCTAGTTAAAATAAATACAAACTTGCCTGTAAAATAAAAATAAACCCTAAGCTAGCTACAATGTAACTATTAGTTATATTGTAGCTAGCTTAGGGTTTATTTTACAGGTAAGTATTTAGTTTTAAATATGAATTATTTAGGTAATGATAGGAATTTTTAGTTAGATTTATTTAAATTATATTTGTTAGGGGGTGTTAGGGTTAGGGTTAGACTTAAGTTTAGGGGTTAATACATTTCGTATAGTGGCGGCGACGTTGGGGCGGCAGATTAGGGGTTAATAAATGTAGGTAGGTGGCGGCGATGTTAGGGATGGCAGATTAGGGGGTTAATAATATTTAACTAATGTTTGTGAGGCAGGAGTGCGGCAGTTTAGGGGTTAATATGTTTATTATAGTGGCGGCGACGTTGGGGGCAGCAGATTAGGGGTTAATAAGTGTAGGTAGGTTGCGGCGACATTGGGGGTGGCAGATTAGGGGTTAATAAATATAATATAGATGACGGCGATGTTGGGGGCAGCAGATTAGGGGTTCATAAATATAATGTAGGTGGCGGCGGTGTCCGGAGCAGCAGATTAGGGTTAAAAATGTATTTTAGTGTTTGCGATGCGGGAGGGCCTCGGTTTAGGGGTTAATAGGTAGTTTATTGGTGTTAGTGTACTTTTTAGCACTTAAGTTATGAGTTTTATGTTACGGCGTTGTACCATAAAACTCTTATCTACTGACTTTTAAATGCGTTAGGACTCTAGACGGGGTAGGGTGTACCGCTCACTTTTTGGCCTCCCAGGACAGACTTGTAATACCTGCGCTATGGAAGTCCCATAGAAAAAAAACTTTATGAAGTTTACGTAAGTCATTTTGCAGTAAGGCCAAAGAAGTGTGCGGTGCCCCTAAACCTGCAAGACTTGTAATACCAGCGGGCGTAAAAAAGCAGCGTTAGGACCTCTTAATGCTGCTTTTTTACCTTAACGCACAATTCATAATCTAGCTGTTCAATAGGCTCATAGCTCAGTATAACCTTTTTGTCATCTGGCGTTCTTTTAACCCAACACTCGGGATTATATATTTTGCAATTCATGGCTTCTAGACCATATACGGCAAGCAAGAATCTCCTCAGGCACATGGTGTGATCAGGAACCAGGTGTACTTTCTCTTGACCTTCCTGTTTGCCCATCGATTGGACCACCTTGGAGGCTTCTCCAATGTCTATTGCTATTGATAACCTGGAGAAAATTCGAGAAGAGATCACTCAATTGATAGCTGAGAGGTGGATGATTTCTCTCTATAGGGAGTACTAAAAGCCTATGTCCAAGGACTCTTTATTAAAGAATCCTCAATTACAATCTACTTCACTTGAATTAGAAAGATTGAGCACAAAATTTCTCATGATCCGCTCAGGCTTTTAAAGCAAGCTGTCTATGTGAAGCGTAATAGGGCCGTTCGACTGTTAGCAACTAAGTTACAACAGAGAGTGGTGCACGCCGTATACCCTTTAACAAAATGGAAGGCAATATTATAAGACAGCCTGGAGAAACAGGATAGGCTTCAAGATTCAATAGATAGATTTTTGTCCCTAATTGAATTACCGAGAGTATCAGAGCAAAGGGAAACCTTAATGGTCCATCTTTCAGTTGATGAAGTGGAGTGGGCGATTAAATTCCTGAAATCTCATAAATCTTCAGGCCCATTTTTGCCTTTGCATTTACAGATATTTATACTGGCAGTCAAGCGTGGTTCTTTTCCGGCTGATCAACTCACAGCAAAGATTATCACTATTTCCAAACCTGGTGAGGATCCCATGATATGTAAGAATTTTGATCTCTTTGATTAAGTTAGATATAAAAAAATTGCGAAAATTGTAGCTGCTCGTCTTAATAAGGTAATACCACAACTAGTTAACCCAGATCAGGTGGGTTTTACTCCTGGAATGGAGGGGCCTAATAATACATGCTGCTTACTAAATATTTTTCTAGAATCTAAATGGATTGGACAGCATTGTATCACACTTACTTTTTATACTAGAAAAGCTTTAGATCTAGTCAAATGGGCATACAGTATATGCAGGCTATACTAATGAAATTTGGTAATCCAGGGTAATTTAGGCAATGGATCGGGTCACTCTACTCTTCACCTTCTGCAGTGGTTAGAGTATTGTGTTTTTGCTCACCCTCTTTTCAGATAACAAACGGAACAATGGAACCTGTCAAGGGTGCTCCCTCTCTCCCCTTTCTATTTGCACTTATAATGGAGCCTTTAGCAGAAGCAATTAGAACTGATTCTAATATCAAAGGGGTTCCTTTATATGACACCATTCAAAAAGTTGCAATTTTCACAGATGACACTGCAGTTTTCTAACAAACCCATCTAGATCACTCCCTGGTTTATTTTCTCTACTGAAACATTTTGGTGAGGTAAGCTTTTATAAGCTTAATATCACTAAAATGGAGGCATATGTCATAAATCTTCCAGATGATGACCCTTTGAAAAAGCCACGTTAGTGGCGAAACATATTAGGGAAATGTTTGTTGTAAATGCCTCCTAACATTTTTTAACTAGCAGGATATTTGGTCCTTAATGTAAATAATAGTAGCATGTGTGTTGGTTGTTAACATCAAGACTACAGCTAAGAATCTCTTAAACAAGGTTCTATCTAGTATTGTGTACTTTAAATTGGTAACCGGCAGTTGCGGCAAGGCGGTATTATAAGTATATCAGTACGGAAATAGGGGATTTAGATACAATACCCCAATATCCAATAAGTTATAAATACCAAAAACGCCAAACTGCAAGCCGTGTTTATACAAACTTAGAAAAAACTCAGAGATAACCGGTAGAGAAAAGTATATAGATACTAACAAACGAAAAAATACTAGATTTGCTATAAGTATCAGAACGAATCCTTCTTACCGCTGCAGCTATCTTGCAGTTTCTTGTAGTATTCATAGAGACTCTACTTGTAATTAAATCCGAAGTTGTGGCACAATTAGTGATTATCGAGTAACTTTTCGAGTATACACATATTAAATATATATAGCAATTCTCGTATGGAACATTAGAAACCAATAGAATAAGCACTAAATTCAGCAGCAAAACTGGGTCTATATTATATTAACAAGACATTGAAAATATCTGTCTCAGCTAACCCATTACTCATTGGAATTTATAAGTAAAGTAAATCTAAGTAGTGCTGAACGACAAAAGTATGACTATCAGCACTTTGCTACAATCAGGCTAAAACGAATCAGCTACAAAACATTGACTACATAAAAGAATCAAACTATAATATAACTTATAAAGAATTTTGCCTAAATATATTGCCAAGTCAACTAGTACAATTATAATAAAGGCACAATACTCTATGAAAAATTAACAGTTAATTTAAGCTGAATTTAAGCAATCGGATGAGATATTTATTTAGTAAGATTAAGCCACACATATTTCAAAGCACATTAAGTACCTTTATAATATATAAGATCCAAACAACTATTTAAAGAAACGCCAATAAGTATCGTATACTCCATACAACCTACTGCAAAAATGGAACAAATTTTGTGTTAGATATATACATACTTTATTTGAAGTGCCAGAGAGTTCAGCACAACAGTCTGGAAATATAATAGGCTAAATCCTTAGCATATATAGACAGCAGTTACAATAGTTTAATCTTACAGTCTGTTAATATATCAGGCGACTATCTTAGTACATCTAAACAGTAATTGCAATAGTGGTAGATTTAGCTCATTATCAAAAGCCAAGAACAACATCTACTCTATACTAATACTGCATATATATTCCTTTTTAATCAGCAGTAATATTAGATTTGCTAAATCCTAAATCCCAATATATGCATCAAGACAGAATACAAACCAGATTCTGCTGCATACAATCTTAGATTAGTTCCCACAAAATTGTATAATTGTGTATCCACTCACATAACATTAAAGAAAACACTTTTATTTGTGACTTAGACCACAAGTTTAGGAACAACAGATTTATTATCTCAGTGGTGCAAAGTGAAGAGAGATCACGTATTCTACAAGAAAATCAGATTCTTACTGATCCCTACAGATATCTCTGACTCAAGATAGATCAATATACGTTTAATGTAAACGACAACCACTATATTCAAATAAAGAATATTGGATTACAAAAAATCCGACCAAATCCTGTGTTTTTAAACATTGTATATATGTGGATTGTGTGTAAGCTTTTGTTTTTGTTTTAAATTAACAAATAAAGGTTATATTTTAAATATCCCTAAGCACTCTTTCTCCAAAGATATCCAGTCTCTGCCCAATTTTGCCATCCGTGAATAAGGGGAAGAGTGCTACCCAGGTGTACAAATTTTCAATCCAAGGATTGATTCTGTGTGGTTTCGTGGTTCTTTTCCGGCTGATCAACTCACAGCAAAGATTATCACTATTTCCAAACCTGGTGAGGATCCCATGATATGTAAGAATTTTGATCTCTTTGATTAAGTTAGATATAAAAAATTTGCGAAAATTGTAGCTGCTCGCCTTAATAAGGTAATACCACAACTAGTTAACCCAGATCAGGTGGGTTTTACTCCTGGAATGGAGGGGCCTAATAATACATGCTGCTTACTAAATATTTTTCTACAATCTAAATGGATTGGACAGCATTGTATCACACTTACTTTTTATACTAGAAAAGCTTTAGATCTAGTCAAATGGGCATACAGTATATGCAGGCTATACTAATGAAATTTGGTAATCCAGGGTAATTTAGGCAATGGATCGGGTCACTCTACTCTTCACCTTCTGCAGTGGTTAGAGTATTGTGTTTTTGCTCACCCTCTTTTCAGATAACAAACGGAACAATGGAACCTGTCAAGGGTGCTCCCTCTCTCCCCTTTCTATTTGCACTTATAATGGAGCCTTTAGCAGAAGCAATTAGAACTGATTCTAATATCAAAGGGGTTCCTTTATATGACACCATTCAAAAAGTTGCAATTTTCACAGATGACACTGCAGTTTTCTAACAAACCCATCTAGATCACTCCCTGGTTTATTTTCTCTACTGAAACATTTTGGTGAGGTAAGCTTTTATAAGCTTAATATCACTAAAATGGAGGCATATGTCATAAATCTTCCAGATGATGACCTCATGAACTTAACGGCCTTTATCCTTTTATATGGTACTCTCAAATGATTAAGCATTTAGGTGTATATTTATCCCATAGTATTCCTGTAATAGTAGATGCAAAAATTTCTCCACTGCTACATTTTTTTTGTAGTATTATTAACAGATGGAGTGTCATTTGCCTCTGCAAACCTCTGTGATAGTTTTTCCTTACCATCTATGATCTTATTAAATAAACTAGAAAAAGTTTCAGCTTTTGAGTAGCTTGAAGAATTCCCTTGGGAGTTCATCCGCTCCCCAATGTGTTTTGCGACTTCTTGAACAGAAATTGAATCATTCAAGCATCGTAATTGATCTTCACTCAACCTAGGTAAATTTAACTCCTGCCAGAATGCATGCTTAGAAGAAGGTTCAATTTCCTATCCCTGGTATAACTTATGATAGTATTCTCTAAAGGAATTTCTATTCTATATGTGAGAACTCTAGTTCTAGTCTTTATAGCCACAATAGCAATTTTCACAGATGGCACTGCAGTTTTCTAACAAACCCATCTAGATCACTCCCTGGTTTATTTTCTCTACTGAAACATTTTGGTGAGGTAAGCTTTTATAAGCTTAATATCACCAAATTGGAGGCATATGTCATGAATCTTCCAGATGATGACCTCATGAACTTAAAGGCCTTTATCCTTTTATATGGTCCTCTCAAATGATTAAGCATTTAGGTGTATATATATCCCATAGTATCCCTGTAATAGTAGATGCAAATTTGTCTCCAATGCTACAGTTTTTTTGTAGTATTATTAACAGATGGAGTGTCCTTTGCCTCTGCAAACCTCTGTGATAGTTGTTCCTTACCATCTATGATCTTATTAAATAAACTAGCAAGAGTTCCAGCTTTTGAGTAGCTTGTAAAATTCTCTTGGGAGTTCATCCACTCCCCAATGTCTTTTACGACTTCTTGAACAGAAATTGAATAATTCAAGTATCGTAATTGATCTTCACTCAACCTAGGTAAATGTAACTCCTGCCAGAATGCATGCTTAGAAGAAGGTTCAATTTCTTATCCGTGGTATAACTTATGATAGTATTCTCTAAAGGAATGTCTATTCGATATGTGAGAACTCTAGTTCTAGCCTTTATAGCCACAATAGCAATTTTCACAGATGGCACTGCAGTTTTCTAACAAACCCATCTAGATAACTCCCTGATTTATTTTCTCTACTGAAATATTTTGGTGAGGTAAGCTTTTATAAGCTTAATATCACCAAATTGGTGGCATATGTCATAAATCTTCCAGATGATGACCTCATGAACTTAAAGGCCTTTATCCTTTTATATTGTCCTCTCAAATGATTAAGCATGTAGGTGTAGATTTATCCCATAGTATCCCTGTAATAGTAGATGCAAATTGTTCTCCACTGCTACAGTTTTTTTTGTAGTATTATTAACAGATGGAGTGTCCTTTGCCTCTACAAACCTCTGTGATAGTGTTTCCTTACCATCCATGATCTTATTAAATTAACTAGTAAGAGTTTCAGCTTTTGAGTAGCTTGTAGAATTCCCTTGGGAGTTCATCCGCTCCCCAATGTCTTTTGCGACTTCTTGAATAGAAATTGAATCATTCAAGCATCGTAACTGATCTTCACTCAATCTAGGTAAATTTAACTCCTGCCAGAATGCATGCTTAGAAAAGGTTAAATTTCCTATCCCTGGTATAACTTGTGATAGTATTCTCTAAAGTAATTTCTATTCTATATGTGAGAATTCTAGTTCTAGTCTTTATAGC
Organism: Bombina bombina; assembly: GCF_027579735.1. NCBI lineage: Eukaryota > Metazoa > Chordata > Amphibia > Anura > Bombinatoridae > Bombina > Bombina bombina. The sequence goes on along the minus strand of NC_069500.1, from coordinate 967,168,032 downwards.
CACAATAGCTATGAATCTCAAAGATTTATTTCCATATCTATAAAATATGGCTTTATGGGTATTCATAGCCCTTTCAGCCACCTGCATGATAGTCATGTGTATGAGTGTTTTAACATGTTTTATTTTTATTTTGGTCACAATGTACTTTTTGGTCACAATCGCCCCTCTGGGTCTAAAACCGTTTGTGTAAAATGGATATGTGTGGCACTATGGTGTGATCAGGAACCAGGTGTACTTTCTCTTGACCTTCCTGTTTGCCCATCGATTGGACCACCTTGGAGGCTTCTCCAATGTCTATTGCTATTGATAACCTGGAGAAAATTTGAGAAGAGATCACTCAATTGATAGCTGAGAGGTGGATGATTTCTCTCTATAGGGAGTACTAAAAGCCTATGTCCAAGGACTCTTTATTAAAGAATCCTCAATTACAATCTACTTCACTTGAATTAGAAAGATTGAGCACAAAATTTCTCATGATCCGCTCAGGCTTTTAAAGCAAGCTGTCTATGTGAAGCGTAATAGGGCCGTTCGACTGTTAGCAACTAAGTTACAACAGAGAGTGGTGCACGCCGTATACCGTTTAACAAAATGGAAGGCAATATTATAAGACAGCCTGGAGAAACAGGATAGGCTTCAAGATTCAATAGATAGATTTTTGTCCCTAATTGAATTACCGAGAGTATCAGAGCAAAGGGAAACCTTAATGGTCCATCTTTCAGTTGATGAAGTGGAGTGGGCGATTAAATTCCTGAAATCTCATAAATCTTCAGGCCCATTTTTGCCTTTGCATTTACAGATATTTATACTGGCAGTCAAGCGTGGTTCTTTTCCGGCTGATCAACTCACAGCAAAGATTATCACTATTTCCAAACCTGGTGAGGATCCCATGATATGTAAGAATTTTGATCTCTTTGATTAAGTTAGATATAAAAAATTTGCGAAAATTGTAGCTGCTCGCCTTAATAAGGTAATACCACAACTAGTTAACCCAGATCAGGTGGGTTTTACTCCTGGAATGGAGGGGCCTAATAATACATGCTGCTTACTAAATATTTTTCTACAATCTAAATGGATTGGACAGCATTGTATCACACTTACTTTTTATACTAGAAAAGCTTTAGATCTAGTCAAATGGGCATACAGTATATGCAGGCTATACTAATGAAATTCGGTAATCCAGGGTAATTTAGGCAATGGATCGGGTCACTATACTCTTCACCTTCTGCAGTGGTTAGAGTATTGTGTTTTTGCTCACCCTCTTTTCAGATAACAAACGGAACAATGGAACCTGTCAAGGGTGCTCCCTCTCTCCCCTTTCTATTTGCACTTATAATGGAGCCTTTAGCAGAAGCAATTAGAACTGATTCTAATATCAAAGGGGTTCCTTTATATGACACCATTCAAAAAGTTGCAATTTTCACAGATGACACTGCAGTTTTCTAACAAACCCATCTAGATCACTCCCTGGTTTATTTTCTCTACTGAAACATTTTGGTGAGGTAAGCTTTTATAAGCTTAATATCACTAAAATGGAGGCATATGTCATAAATCTTCCAGATGATGACCTCATGAACTTAACAGCCTTTATCCTTTTATATGGTACTCTCAAATGATTAAGCATTTATGTGTATATTTATCCCATAGTATTCCTGTAATAGTAGATGCAAATTTTTCTCCACTGCTACATTTTTTTTGTAGTATTATTAACAGATGGAGTGTCATTTGCCTCTGCAAACCTCTGTGATAATTTTTCCTTACCATCTATGATCTTATTAAATAAACTAGCAAAAGTTTCAGCTTTTGAGTAGCTTGAAGAATTCCCTTGGGAGTTCATCCGCTCCCCAATGTGTTTTGCGACTTCTTGAACAGAAATTGAATCATTCAAGCATCGTAATTGATCTTCACTCAACCTAGGTAAATTTAACTCCTGCCAGAATGCATGCTTAGAAGAAGGTTCAATTTCCTATCCCTGGTATAACTTATGATTGTATTCTCTAAAGGAATTTCTATTCTATATGTGAGAACTCTAGTTCTAGTCTTTATAGCCACAATAGCAATTTTCACAGATGGCACTGCAGTTTTCTAACAAACCCATCTAGATCACTCCCTGGTTTATTTTCTCTACTGAAACATTTTGGTGAGGTAAGCTTTTATAAGCTTAATATCACCAAATTGGAGGCATATGTCATGAATCTTCCAGATGATGACCTCATGAACTTAACGGCCTTTATCCTTTTATATGGTCCTCTCAAATGATTAAGCATTTAGGTGTATATATATCCCATAGTATCCCTGTAATAGTAGATGCAAATTTGTCTCCACTGCTACAGTTTTTTTGTAGTATTATTAACAGATGGAGTGTCCTTTGCCTCTGCAAACCTCTGTGATAGTTGTTCCTTACCATCTATGATCTTATTAAATAAACTAGCAAGAGTTCCAGCTTTTGAGTAGCTTGTAAAATTCTCTTGGGAGTTCATCCACTCCCCAATGTCTTTTACGACTTCTTGAACAGAAATTGAATAATTCAAGTATCGTAATTGATCTTCACTCAACCTAGGTAAATGTAACTCCTGCCAGAATGCATGCTTAGAAGAAGGTTCAATTTCTTATCCCTGGTATAACTTATGATAGTATTCTCTAAAGGAATGTCTATTCTATATGTGAGAACTCTAGTTCTAGCCTTTATAGCCACAATAGCAATTTTCACAGATGGCACTGCAGTTTTCTAACAAACCCATCTAGATAACTCCCTGATTTATTTTCTCTACTGAAATATTTTGGTGAGGTAAGCTTTTATAAGCTTAATATCACCAAATTGGAGGCATATGTCATAAATCTTCCAGATGATGACCTCATGAACTTAACGGCCTTTATCCTTTTATATTGTCCTCTCAAATGATTAAGCATGTAGGTGTAGATTTATCCCATAGTATCCCTGTAATAGTAGATGCAAATTGTTCTCCACTGCTACAGTTTTTTTTGTAGTATTATTAACAGATGGAGTGTCCTTTGCCTCTACAAACCTCTGTGATAGTGTTTCCTTACCATCCATGATCTTATTAAATTAACTAGTAAGAGTTTCAGCTTTTGAGTAGCTTGTAGAATTCCCTTGGGAGTTCATCCGCTCCCCAATGTCTTTTGCGACTTCTTGAATAGAAATTGAATCATTCAAGCATCGTAACTGATCTTCACTCAATCTAGGTAAATTTAACTCCTGCCAGAATGCATGCTTAGAAAAGGTTAAATTTCCTATCCCTGGTATAACTTGTGATAGTATTCTCTAAAGTAATTTCTATTCTATATGTGAGAATTCTAGTTCTAGTCTTTATAGCCACAATAGCTATGAATCTCACAGATTTATTTCCATATCTATAAAATATGGCTTTATGGGTATTCATAGCCCTTTCAGCCACCTGCATGATAGTCATGTGTATGAGTGTTTTAACATGTTTTATTTTTATTTTGGTCACAATGTACTTTTTGGTCACAATCGCACCTCTGGGTCTAAAACCGTTTGTGTAAAATGAATATATGTGGCACTATGTGTATTGTTTAAGGGCTTAACAGGTAAACCTACCTGGTGCTACTCGCCTCATTGAGAATATACTGTGTGAGAAAAATGAGCACCAATGGTCATGGGCATCTGCAGTAATTTTTCCAGGGGTGGGGGCAAAAACTGCCCAAAGTATAATAATAATAGTGGCAACAAGTGAAGCAGACAGAGTTGCTTGTTCTACTCATGATCTGCACATAATTTTAAACATGGTAGTTCATTAGTGTCAAAAGAGTGACTCAAGTGAGTGCTGATGCTTAGATATAAGACAGGGATTGAGAAATATGATACAAAAACTAGGGCTGTAATATGATGGGAAACATATATTTATGAAAAAAAGATAGAAAGTCTGACACTCTCTTGAAAGCACACAGCTAGACTAAAAGAAAAATGCAAGAGTTACAGCGTTTAGCTAAATGGTGATAGTCCCAGGGCCACATCAATATCTCTTCCTCCCTGGGTCCCTAAACTACAACCACATAATACATGCTTTTAATAAAACACACTAAGATACATACATTAAATAATATTTGTTTACCAAAATAGTAGCAATGTTTTGCCAGCAATATGTGAAAGTAATAGTTAAGATCAAATACCAGTACAAGCTATTTCATCCCTTTTCATGTCCCTGTAGCTCCATTAATGCAAAAATATACATTTTGCTAAATATACATTTAAAGGAGAAATTAGCTCAGCTGTATGCTCTAATGAGAGATTTTGTGTTGGATCTGTCCCTTTAATTATGAAAATGGGCGTATGGGCAACACAGGTACATCTTGAAAAAGGCTGCACCAGCTGAAATGTGTTGATGAGATGATATGAATGAAGCCGTGTTGTATGAGGAAAACTAACACAGAGCGCTCTGTATGGGATTTGAATTAACAATGAGATTACGCAGTGAGTTTGCAACTTTGTATACAACAGAAAGTCTTTAACTCCAACTCCGGTAATCTGACTTCCTGACTGGTTAGAGTGATATCACGTGACCCGGAACTAACAACGGTATTGCCCGTGGTGGATGGAGTTGATATCTGCCATGTCAGAGGGTCCAACACTCATTAATGTAGGTCTATAGGAAGTGGAGAAATCTACACAGGAGAAGATTCTGTTCCATGACACTGAAGTCTGTTTCTGTGAATCTATATGGCTGAACTCTTGTGGTTTCCACTCATTTATACCCATCCCCTTTGCGAAATTATTCTGCATTAAGTTTGACACGTGCACTAATCTTGTGACTTTCCTTGAACTTTTACTACTTTTTAGTAGTTTTATAGCCATTTAGGATTGATTGTTTTTAACCACCAGTGGTATACACTTTGGGGCATATTTATCAATGTGCGAGCGGACATGATACGAAGTAGCACATCATGTCTGCTGCACATCGATAAATGCCAACAGCATATGCTGTTGGCATTTATCATTGCACCAGCAGGGGGTGTCAATCAACCTGATCGTATTTGATCGGGTTGATTTCTGTCTGCGGCCTCAGAGCAGGCGGACAAGTTATGGAGCAGCGGTCTTTAGACCTGAAGGCTCCCCGGAAACAAGGGTCATCAAGCTCCATACGGAGCTTGATAAATATGCCCCTTTGTGTTTTTTAATAAATGCATATCATATAATGTTATATGTTCTACATTTGGTTTCTATTTCTGAGGATTGGATTACCTAGATTTGATTGCTTAGATCTCTATAACATATTAGCTGCTATTTTTTAGCGCACCCTATCTTTTGTCGCACAGATATATGGCCCCACAGCCCAAATTAGATATCTGAACAGATGTATGGCCTCAGTAACCCCCATTGTTGCTGCTATATGCATAGATAAGACCTAATATTAATTGTTTGAATCTTGCCGCCTGTCAGCTTTGTGCCCCATGAGACCTGAGGTCAGATGCATAGTATCTTTGGACCAATCATGCCACCTATATACCAAAATTTGAATTCAAATCAGAGGCATAACCCCTGAATATTCTTCATACCCAATATACACCAAAATTACATTTTAGATCATTTACACAGCCCCTGTAGTCCCTTGTTACTCTACTCAGTCAGGCTCCAGGAGTCTTAGGCATACAGGTAAATGTAATAGTTCCTTTAATTAAAATCCCAATCTAAACCCTGCAACACAGTTCTATATATATATATATATATATATATATATATATATATATATATATATATATATATATATATATATATATATATATATATATATATATATATATATATATATATATATATATAGAGATAGAGATAGATAGATAGATAGATAGATATAATATATGTTTCTTACAACACCCACAAAGCACAAGCTTAATCAAACATACACACAAACTCACACACACGCATAAAGAAACTCACACTCTTTCTGACACACACACAAATTCACACTCTTACTCATACACACACACACTCTTGCTCACACATACATGAAAAACACACACTCTTGCTCACACACACAGGAACAAACACACACTCTTGCTCACACACACAGGAACAAACACACACTCTTGCTCACACACACAGGAACAAACACACACTCTTGCTCACACACAGGAACAAACACAAACACACACTCAGGTACACACACTCCTGCTCACACACATGAACAAACACACACTCTTGCTCACACATACACGAAAAACACACACTCTTGCTCACACACAGGAACAAACACAAACACACACTCTTGCTCACACACACAGGAACAAACACACACTCTTTCTCACACACACGAACAAACACACACTCTTGCTCACACACACGAACAAACACACACTCTTGCTCACACATATAAGCACACACAGGGGCAAACACACATTTTGCTCAAGCGCAGGAACAAACACACTCTTGCTCACGCAAACACACACAGGAACAAACACACGATCTTGCTTACACACAGAGGAACAAAAACACATTTGCTCATACACAGGAACAAGCACACACTCTTGCTCACACATACACAAAGGAACAAACACACACTCTTGCTCACACACAAGAACAAACACTCTTTCTCACACACACAGACACACACTCTTGCTCACACACAAATTTGCTCACACACAAACAGGAACAAATACACACTCTTGGCTCACATACACAGTAATAAATTAACACACTTACAGTGACACACACATACATATAAAACCCACTTAAATATTGAAACATTGACACTTACATGTCAGTTGCTGACACTCTACCTCCTACAGCACAACTCCAGGGGCTGGACTTCATTATGAGCATTAGCTGGTTCCCACACCCATTTTGGACCTGAGCTTCAGCTGGCTCCCTCACCGTTCTGCACCTCCCTACCTCAGCAGCATCTAGAAGCATAAGGCGGGAGAAGAGAATTTTGCCTAGCAACTGATAACTAACACAGACAGCTGCTCCCATTTTTTGAAATTACAGTAAAGCAGCTGTGCTACAACCGGTACAGCTGCAATGTGAGGTAATAAAATAGATATACAGTTTGCCAGTCACTAAGACTTCTGTACTTGCACTACCACTGGCCCTAATGATATAATCTACAGTGGCCTGGCCTGGAGCAATTGCCGTGTGCTTGCAAATTCTGGGGGGGAACAAGAGCTCCACCTTACACCCCCCCCCCTTCGGATCCTCATGTTATATTATATATTTTTTTTTACATATAACTGTTTAATATCTGCAAAGGGGATAACACATTTAGATCCAGAGCAGCTATGTACTTGCATGGACCTACCTGAACACATCTGGTGAGCCAATGACAAGAGGCATATGTGCAACAGACCACCAGCTAGATTCTAGTAGTGCATTGCTGCTCATGAGCCTACCTAGGTATGCTTTTCAATAAAGGAAGTACATTTGAAAGCAAACGTAAAGTGTTTTAAAATTGCATGTTCTGAACATGAAAGTTACATTTTGAGTTTCATGTCCCTTTTAACTTGTTCTCAGCCAGGGTGCTCCTGATGCACTTGTTAGTGTGAGGGTTAGGATAAGGGTGAGTGGTACCCGATATGCAGCAATAGACGTATAGGAAACCAAAAGTCTTTTAAGAAGTTTTAATAAAGCAAGAGAAACAAAAAATAATGGTAAAACAAGAGCAGAATCCAGGAACAGGCTAAAGGTCAGGTACCGTGAGATCATCCAGCAACTAGATACCAAGGAGGAAAGCAGGAGCAATGTCCAGCAGGTATAGATGGACAGGCTGGAACAGGATACTAGATAGAGGCAGTAGCAACAGGATTCAGGTAAGCTACCATTGGTACAGTAAGCACAGGAGACTCAGCAGCAGGATACTGGACATTTAGCAGGCACAGGATACCTAGCAGGTACTGTTGTTGAGACTGTCATGGATATCAGGTGGGTGCATTAGATACAGCAGGATTCAGGCAAGCTTCCACTGGTACAGCAGGATATAGGAGGCTCAGGAGGCACAGGATACCCAGCAGGTAATGTTGGTGAGACAGTCATGGGATACCAGGTAAGTGCAGAAGGTACAGCAGGATACAGTTAAATGGCCACTGGTACAGAAGAATACAGGAGACTCAGCAGGCTGTCACGGGATACCAGGTGAGTGCAGCAGGTACAGCAGGATACAGGTAAGCTGACACTGGTACAGCAGAATACAGGAGACTCAGTAGGCAGTCACGGTATAGTAGGTGAGTGCAGCAGGTAAAGCAGGATACGCAGCAGGTACTAATGGTGAGATAGTCATGAGATACCAGGTGAGTGCAGTAGGTACAGCGCAATACAGGTAAGCTGTCACTGGTACAGCAGGGTACAGGAGACTTAGCAGGATGTCATGGGATACTAGGATAAGTGAGAAAAGAAATTGGAAGGCAGGTAAGCACGAGGTAAGTTCCTCAATAACTCAGCCCAGAGTGATGGACTGGATAGATTTATATAATAATTCCCACACCTGTGGCCACATAGGTAGAGTTCCTATAAATAGTTGTTGCCCCTTTAAATTAGAGCAACATGTGGCACAGTACGCCTAAGAAGAGCAACAGCAGAAGACACACCTTGGCGTTCCTCTATGTGGAGACAGGAGCCGTTGTGGGATTAGGTAAGTTACTGACAGTTAGTGGCTGCTAAGAAGTGGAACTGAAGAAGCCTGGAGTTAGAGCAGGGCTGCCCAAACTATGCCCAGGGGCCATACCTGACCTGCCAGTTGTTTGTTTTCTGCTCAGTGATGCTGAGGACCACACAGACATTAAGTAATGAGTTGTGTATTTGTACCACCCTTAGTGAATGTAACTGTATATAGTACTGATATTTACAGATAGAAGCTTGCTATGTAGTTAACTAAAATAATGATTATAATCTAATTTTATATTGAGGCATTTTCTCTAGCATATGCATCATGTAATGTGTCCTAATCCTACCATTAGTAACTGACCCTAGCACCACTAGCACAGCTCCCAGAACCTCTGAGAAGGTTCTTGGAATGGTATCCAACTTGAAAGGTAGAGCCACAAACTGAAAACTTTTGTCTAGGAATGCAAACCTTAGATAACGAAAATCATCTTTGTGAATAGAGAAATACAAGAACGTGTCTTTCAAGTCTATGGTGGTAATTAATTGACCCTCTTGTACCAAGGGTAAGATGGTCCAAATTACTTCCATCTTGAACGTAGTTACCCAAAGACATTTTAAGAACTTGAGATATAGAATGGGTCTGTAAGTCCCCTCCTTATTCAGACATATAAACAAATGTGAATTAAACCCTTGGCTTCTTTCCAACTCTAGAACAGGAATGATCACTCCCAAATCTTTCAGGTCTTGTTAACATTAAAAAAGGCTAGTGCCTTTGATTGAAGTTTGAGTAGATGTGACAGGAAGAACCTTTCCCAAGGAGGCCTGGACCAAATCCCTTTTCTATATACCTGAGATATAATGTTGAATACCCAGAGATTCTGGTCATATTGCCCCCTACCAGAGCTTCATTCAGATTTTGATACAGAGTAAAGTGCTTGGATTTGTTGCAAGTACTGCCTGGCTTGATATGAGGCTTGGAAGCCTCAGCTTTCTGGCCAGATGAGGAAGATTACTGGACCTGTGAAAAGAAAGAAAACTATAAGCAAATCTAGTTTTGTCTTTTGACTTTTTGTCCTAAGATAAAAAAGCACCCTTAGCACCAGACACTGTGTCAATAATTGCTTCCAAGCTAGGACTGAATAAAATGTATCCTTGGAAAGGGAGGAATAAAAGTTTGCCCTTTCACACCATGGGGTAGATTTATCAAGCAGTGGAGGCTGCAATCTACCCCCTAAGTTTCAGGTCCTCCTGAAACTTAAGTTAAGAAGCAGCTCTCAGATTCCATGTCCAATGAAGGATCCTGACTATCTAACAGTATCTCACCTTATGAAGTAATGGAATCGTACACATCAGAATCCTTAAGCAGAGTTACCGATGTGTGAACTGAAACCAACTGAAGTATCGCCCTCTGCGAGCAAACGCTTATGTTTGCTCTGGGGAAGCATAAATGCCAAAACTTCACAAATAACAAATATTCCTTAAAATCAGGAAAGGCATCTAGGTAACCTCCCTGGGACCTACCCTACGCTATAATGGTCTCTCAATCAGCACACCTATAACACAAACAGTTTCCAAAGGCAAAAACTGACCTCCACACAAATAATGTAAAGAGATAATACCCAGGAATGACTGTAATTTATTAAGTGCCCTAAACCTGTCAGACGGAAAACCTATATGTGTATTGTCCTCAGGCTAAGTGTAAAATAACAATATACATACTAATAGCCTGTGGGCTATGTGAATTCTCCTCTTCACCTACCTGTTCGAACTTGCTCCACCTATCTTACCCAGCTGCAGTAAACCTGCATCCAGCACATTAGCCCATCCTGGTTAGATCTGAAGCAGGAGTACATTAAGAAGCCAATAGGAGGAGGCTGAAGGATGATACCCAGTAAAACCCGAGGCAGGTCAGTGACAAACTCCCAAGGGAGAGTTACTATCACTGTCAGTTTACTCCTGTACACCCATTTTCCTATTCCCAACTCTCTGAAGGGGATAATGTGTCTCACATAGGTCTGAGAACCCCTGAAGAGCACTTCAAATTGTACCTTCTCCTATGGAGGTAAATAAGACTAAGGTGTACTAGGGAGTTAGAGGGATTAAAGGTTCCTGGTATGTTGGGTATTTTTTGCCTCCTCCATATGGATTGGAGTTTAATTCCACATGTGATGGCTTGTGGGCTCTCACCACTTTATGAAAGAAAAAGTGATTAACCCAAAAGATATGGTAAATAACAATATCTTACCTCTTCCTCCATTCCAAGGGTTTGATGGACATTTCTAATTAAAGCATCTAGGGAAGCTCAAGACCTGTTTAAAAAATATTTTAAAAAAACTTACAAATTAGTTTAGCAAAATATAAAACAAATCTTAATGCTTTTATCAAAAAAGAAACCAAAACACAAAAATAAAACAGTTCAGCCCAAAAGAGATGGTAAATAAAAAAGCTTACCTCTTCCTGCATTCTGACAGTTTAAAGAACAGTTCTATTTAAAACCTCTTGGGAAGCTCGATACCTGTTTAAAAAAAACAAAAAAACACACAGTTCGTTTACAAAAATATAAAACATATCTAAAAGCTTTTATCGAAAAATACAAATGGTTTAAGCAAAAAGAGATGGTGAAACAAATATCTTACCTCTTCCTTCATTTCAAGGGTTTGATGAACAGTTCCATCTTAAACTTCTGGTGAAGCTCGAGATCTGTTTATAAAATATTAAAAAAACATACAGTTAGTTTAGCTAAATATACAACATCTTAATACTTTTATAAAAAAAGCACAAAATGTAAAGATGGTTTAACCAAAAAAGAGATGGTAAAAAAAAATAACTTACTTCTTCCTCCATTCTAAGGGTTTGATGAACAGTTCTGTCTTAAATTTCTTGGGAAGCTCGAGACCTGTTAAAAATATTTTGAAAAAAACATACAAAGTTAGTTTAGCTAAATATAAAACATATCTAGATTATTTTATCAAAAAACAGTTTAACCCAAATATATATATATATATATATATATATATATATATATATATATATATATATATATATATATATATATATATATATATATATATACACAATATATATAAAGGTAAAACAGGATTTTTTAATCCTAAACAATTTAAAAGTAATAACAAAAAATAATTATAAATGTTAAATCGAATAAGGAGGTATAAATATTCAACAAAAATCAAATACAAATACAAAAAAACACAGCTAAAAACAATATAAATTACAAATTTAAAGGAATGACACACAAACTGTCTTCTATCTAATTCTAACAAGAGTATTGCATTGAGCAATGATACTTTTTTTATTGGACTAACTATACATTTATAAGATAAGCTTTTGGAAGAATGCCTTCCTTTTTCAAGTCTGAAGCAATACTGACCAGTTTTATGGAATTTACAGATTATGGCCCCTACTTATCAAGCCGTCGACTTTCTTGCATTCGACTGCACCAATACGCTCGCCAAATTTCGCCTAACATCGCTGCCGTGGACCTGAATACGTTCACCAAAATTATCAAGAAAGCTGTCAAAAAGCCGTGCACCAAGTATGGAGCGATGAGCAAGCGGACTGTTGTTAACTAACAGTCATAAATCTCGCTGCTCTTCGGCTTATTCACAGCTTTCTTGGTACCCTGTCACTAAGCACCCACACAAAACTAAACTGTTTACCTCCTATACCGCCGCTCCCAGACCCCCGCAACTAAATAAAGTTATTAACCCCTAAACCGCCGCTCCCGGAGCCCATCACAACTCTAATAAAGTGTTTAACCCCTAAACCACCGCTCCCGGACCCCGCCGCCACCTACATTAAATTTATTAACCCCTAATCTGACCCCCCTACACCGCCGCCACCTACATTAAATGTATTAACCCCTAATCTCCCGCCCCCAACGTCGCCGCCACTATATTAAATTTATTAACCCCTAAACCTAAGTCTAACCCTAACACCCCCTAACTTAAATATAATTTAAATTAATCTAAATAAATATTCCTATCATGAAATAAATTATTCCTATAAAATAAACCCCAAGATAGCTACAATATAACTAATAGTTACATTGTAGCTATTTTAGGATTTATTTTTATTTTACAGGCAACTTTGTATTTATTTTAACTAGGTACAATAGTTATTAAATAGTTATTGGCTATTTAATAGCTACCTAGTTAAAATAAATACAAATATACCTGTAAAATAAAATCTAACCTAAGTTACAATTACACCTAACACTACACTATCATTAAATTAATTCCCTTAAATAAAATAAATTAATTACAATTAAATAAAATTAACTAAAGTACAAAAAACAAACACTAAATTACAGAAAATAATAAAATAATTACAAGTTTTTTAAACTAATTACACCTAATTTAATCCCCCTAATAAAATAAAAAGCCCCCCCCAATAAAAAAAAATCCCTACACTATACTAAATTACAAATAGCCCTTAAAAGTAATCAGCTCTTTTACCTGTAAAAAAAAATACAATACCCCCCAACAGTAAAACCCACCACCCACACACCCAACCCTACTCTAAAACCCACCCAATCCCCCCTTAATAAAACCTAACACTACCCCCTTGAAGATCACCCTACCTTGAGACGTCTTCACCTAGCCGGGCACAAGTGGTCCTCCAGAGGGGCAGAAGTCTTCATCCGATCTGGGCAGAAGAGGACCTCCAGAGGGGCAGAAGTCTTCATCCAGACGGCATCTTCTATCTTCATCCATCCGGAGCGGTGCGGGTCCATCTTGAAGACATCCGACGCGGAGCATCCATCCAGACCGACGACTACCCGACGAATGAATATTCCTTTAAATGACATCATCCAAGATGGCGTCCCTTGAATTCCGATTGGCTGATAGAATTCTATCAGCCAATCGGAATTAAGGTAGGAAAAATCCTGCAATCAGCCAATAGGATTCAAGTTCAATCCTATTGGCTGATCCAATCATCCAATAGGATTGAGCTCGCATTCTATTGGCTGATTGGAACAGCCAATAGAATGCAAGCTCAATCCTATTGGCTGATTGCATCAGCCAATAGGATTTTTCCTACCTTAATTCCGATTGGCTGATAGAATTCTATCAGCCAATCGGAATTCAAGGGACGCCATCTTGGATGACGTCATTTAAAGGAATATTCATCCGATGCTCCGCGTCGGATGTCTTCAAGATGGAGCCGCTCCTCGCCGGATGGATGAAGATAGAAGATGCTGCCTGGATGAAGACTTCTGCCCGTCTGGAGGTCCTCTTCTGCCCGGATCGGATGAAGACTTCGGACCGTCTGGAGGACCACTTCTGCCCAGTTGGGTGAAGACGTCTCAAGGTAGGGTCATCTTCAAGGGGTTAGTGTTAGGTTTTATTAAGGGGGTATTGGGTGGGTTGTAATGTTGGGGGTTATTGTATTTTTTTTTTACAGGTAATAGAGCTGATTACTTTGGGGCAATGCCCCGCAAAAAGCCCTTTTAAGGGCTATTTGTAATTTAGTATAGGGTAGGGATTTTTATTATTTTGGGGGGCTTTTTTTTTTATTAGGGGGATTAGATTAGGCGTAATTAGTTTAAACTTCTTGTAATTATTTTATTATTTTCTGTAATTTAGTGTTTTTTTTTTTTTACTTTAGTTAATTTTATTTAATTGTAATTAATTTATTTTAATTTAGGGAATTAATTTAATGATAGTATAGTGTTAGGTGTAATTGTAACTTAGGTTAGGATTTATTTTACAGGTACTTTTGTATTTATTTTTGCTAGGTAGTTATTAAATAGTTAATAACTATTTAGTAACTATTCTACCTAGTTAAAATAAATACAAACTTGCCTGTAAAATAAAAATAAACCCTAAGCTAGATACAGTGTAACTATTAGTTATATTGTAGCTAGCTTAGGGTTTATTTTATAGGTAAGTATTTAGTTTTAAATAGGAATTATTTAGTTAATGATAGTAATTTTTATTTAGATTTATTTAAATTATATTTAAGTTAGGGGGTGTTAGGGTTAGGGTTAGACTTAGGTTTAGGGGTTAATAAATTTAATATAGTGGCGGCGACGTTGGGTGCGGGAGATTAGGAGTTAATAAATTTAATGTAGGTGGCGGCTGGGCTGGGAGCGGCAGTTTAGGGGTTAATAAGTATAATGTAGGTGGCGGCGGTGTAGGGGGGCAGATTAGGGGTTAAACACTTTATTAGAGTTGCGGTGGGCTCCGGGAGCGGCGGTTTAGGGGTTAATACATTTATTAGAGTTGCGGCGGTGTAGGGGGGGGCAGATTAGGGGTTAATAAGTATAATGTAGGTGATGGTGGGCTCCGGGAGCGGCGGTTTAGGGGTTAAACACTTTATTTAGTTGCGCGCGGTGTAGGGGGGGGCAGATTAGGGGTGTTTAGACTCGCCGTACATGTTAGGGTGTTAGGTGTAGACACTACCATAGAAATCAATGGGATATCCGGCAGCAGCAAACATGAGCTTTCGCTGCTGTCAGACTCCCATTGATTCCCATTGATTTTCCTTGAAAAGCAGATACGCTGGGCCGGAAAAGTGGCAAGCGTACCTGCTAGTTTTTTGATAACTTCCAAAAGTAGTCAGATTGTGCCGAACTTGCGTTCGGAACATCTGTAATGACGTAACCATCGATCTGTGTCGGACTGAGTCCGGCGGATCGTATGTTACGTCACTATATTCTACTTTTGCCGGTCTGTAAGGTTTGATAACTACGGCGAATCAAGCTCGCCACAAATACGCTGCGGAATTCCAGCGTATTTGCGGTTGACAGCTTGATAAATAGAGGCCTATATCTTAAAACATAGGATGGCTAAAAAGAGAGAAAGTGTTACAGAGGTCTGAATGCAGGGGGAGGAGGGGGTGTCATAAAAAATCATGATGGGGGTTTAGGAGAAATAGGCAGACAGTGTCAGTAAACATTAATTTAAACATTGTCTGGCCCTTTGGTATAGAAAACACACATTAAAACATTAGTAATTCCACTACTATATTTTCCTTAAGATTATCTGCTTTTTCCAAAAAACAAAAAGATGCATCAACCAGTGTGACAAACACTTCCTCTCTCCCTCCTACACCATCCCACCACTAATTCAGTACTCCATAGAGGAAGAGGGGATGTGTCACTCTGCTTGGTGTCCTTTTTGGTCCTTCCGAGAACAAAATAAAAATGTTATTATAATAATAAAACAATTAATGAAAAGCAGTAGTTGAAAAACATATTAAACTAAATCCCCCTCCCTCTTCCAGCTCCACAAACTCTCTAACATATCAGTTCCCTAAAGATAATATCACTCTGCTTGACTTCCATTTAGGTCCCCTAGAGGTGTAGGCAGCTCTCCAAAAGCAAATACTTTTATCAAAAACACAAAAGAGGTGGTAATTAAAGCACCTTACCTCTTCCTCTATTCCGATGGTTTGATGAACAGTTCAATTAAAAACTTATTGGGAAGCTCAAGTAAAGAGACCTGTTTATATAAAAATTAAAACACACAAAGTTAGTATACAAACAAATACCAGCTAAAAAAAGAGGTTAAGGATATTTGCTACATGATTAGTAAAATCTCAGGATTTATTAGAGATTTACATCAATATAAAAATATTATAAAAGGTACTTATAAAATTTGTATAATTTTGATTTCAAAAGAGAATCTTAAAAAAAAATGATGCTTACCTGATCAATTAATTTATTTCATGGTGTTGATATTCCATGAGAAATCACATGTGGGATTATACTCCAGTCCACTAGGAGGAGGCAAAAAATACTCAACATACCAAGAGCTTTTAATCCCATTCATTTCACTGATTACCTCAGTCAAACATAGGAACAGAAAAGCAGGAAAGATCAAGAAAGGGTAAATGAAGTGCGAACATAAAAATAGTTGGGGGGATCTCGTGTGTAAGATTTTAATGTGTATAAATGTAGTATTGCTGTAGTTATAGAAAGATGGCATTATTACAGTTATAAAGAGGTTAATATGTTCTGTTTACTATTTTAAAACATCAGGCATGGAGCAATGCTGAGGTAGCCAGTTTACGTATACCAAGAGTTAAGATCATATATGGGTAGAGAAGTTTGCTGTAGGTAGCAAAAGCTTACAATAGGGTAGAGCACCTTATTTGGAATAGAGCCAAAAGTATATGGTCAGCATTCTTAAAGGGTATAAAGGTTAGGAGAAAGGAGAATAGACAGAGTTCATCTTTGGAAAGGAAAACATCAATGATACATGCTATAGCTGCAGTGACGTGCAGTAATAGGAGGCAGGGTAGGCAGTGCCTACCCTGTCCAATCAGTGAAAAAAGATTTAAAATAATATTTATTAAATAAAAAAAAGAAGTATTTTTTGGCTTTTATTTCTTTAGCCACGCCCACCCCCGCCCCAAGGGTACCCCCCCACGGCGATTACCCACGTCATCATTATTTTATTTGTACTACTGCGCTTGCGCTGCCAAATTCAGCATCCATTATTGCGCAATTAGGAGGCAGTGTGCCGGTCCGCTGTCCTCCATTAATTGCGCAACATGGATCTGAATAACTTCCACTGCTTACTTAGCGCTAGCGCCACCCAGTGGTGTCTCTCCGACCCCTCTTACAAGCTCCAATGGAGGCGGTTCTCAAAACCGCCTCCATAATGGAGCTAGATCCCTCAGCCAATCAGCTTCAGCACTGCCGGGAAGGCGTGCCTGCTGGGCTGCTGAGTGACAGAGTGACACACTGTGGGTCACGTGACGTCAGACTTCAGGCGGGAAGAGACTCTCAGTACAGGAGCGGGAGCTGCTGCTGACTGTGTGCAAGTGCGTGCCCTCCCTGTGCTGAAATGAAAGCGCTCAGCTGCGGTTGTGACTAGTGGACTAGACTTACTGGACGGACTCGGTCCTGGAGGACTGTGGCTTGCAACAAGTTGTAAGTATTTACTGCATGCGCCATGCAGGCTTTTTTCAGAGAGGAGGGCTGTGGTTGTTGGAGCAGGGGCCAGGGCAGCCATGCAGCAGCAGGTAGGAGCTGCGTTTCCCTGTAGACTAGACACTGCTGCTGTCTTGAATCAGAGACAGCATGTCAGATAGGAGTTCCGTGTAGGCTCTAGCCTCTGTGTATCAGGTTGAGGTTCCATATAGGCTCTAGCCTCTCTGCATACTAGCTCTGATGGCAGCATTGCGATCACGTTTCAGGATTGGACTGAGAGTAAACAAAGATGAGTGTAGAACGTAAAAATCAATTAATCTAAATAAAATAGATTATTTTAATGAATAACAGGGGATAATGTGAATGTGAATCATTTGCTAAAATGCTTGCAGCTATAAAGAGGTTTAATGATTTGGTCTTTGAACATTAATATTTTATTTCTGATTTCGTTTTTGTTTGTTTTTTTGTCCAGCAAATAAACTTATTCTTTCTGTAGTTTATAATCTAATCCTGAAACTCTGAGATTGTAACTGTCAGCATGGCATCTACCATCTACCCCTGATGGAATGGAGCACTGTTCTTGCCTTAGTTTGTGGTAGTTAAACATGTTTTTAAAATGGGTTCATATTTGTGAACATAGTTTATTGCATTGAGTCTGAGAAAACCTGTTTGGAGAGCTAATCTGATTGAAATAGAGGCCACAGAATATTTGTATAAAAATATTAAATTTAGTTTAGTAAATTATTTTCTGCTAATATAGAATAAACTTAATTAACTGTAATCATTGCACTAAATTATGTCAATGTAAGATTTTGTCCCAAACCTCTAAGGTGAATTGCCCCCTGCATCTACAATTCCCATAATGCTGCGAGATTTGAGGTTAAGGCAGAGAACCAAACCACTTATGCAGCAAAAAAATAAAACATTTACACGGCAGTGATAACAGTAAAGCATAAAATAATATAATTCTATTCTAGAGGTGTCAGTATATGTGTGTATCCTCAGTCCTAGAGGTGTCAGTATATGTGTGTATCCTCAGTCCTAGAGGTGTCAGTGTATGTGTGTATCCTCAGTCCTAGAGGTGTCAGTGTATGTGTGTATCCTCAGTCCTAGAGGTGTCAGTGTATGTGTGTATCCTCAGTCCTAGAGGTGTCAGTATATGTGTGTATCCTCAGTCCTAGAGGTGTCAGTATATGTGTGTATCCTCAGTCCTAGAGGTGTCAGTGTATGTGTGTATCCTCAGTCCTAGAGGTGTCAGTGTATGTGTGTATCCTCAGTCCTAGAGGTGTTAGTGTATGTGTGTATCCTCAGTCCTAGAGGTGTTAGTGTATGTGTGTATCCTCAGTCCTAGAGGTGTCAGTGTATGTGTGTATCCTCAGTCCTAGAGGTGTTAGTGTATGTGTGTATCCTCAGTCCTAGAGGTGTTAGTGTATGTGTGTATCCTCAGTCCTAGAGGTGTCAGTGTATGTGTGTATCCTCAGTCCAAGAGGTGTCAGTGTATGTGTGTATCCTCAGTCCTAGAGGTGTCAGTGTATGTGTGTATCCTCAGTCCAAGAGGTGTCAGTGTATGTGTGTATCCTCAGTCCTAGAGGTGTCAGTGTATGTGTGTATTCTCAGTCCTAGAGGTGTCAGTGTATGTGTGTATCCTCAGTCCTAGAGGTGTCAGTGTATGTGTGTATCCTCAGTCCTAGAGGTGTCAGTGTATGTGTGTATCCTCAGTCCTAGAGGTGTCAGTGTATGTGTGTATCCTCAGTCCTAGAGGTGTCAGTGTATGTGTGTATCCTCAGTCCTAGAGGTGTCAGTGTATGTGTGTATCCTCAGTTCTAGAGGTGTCAGTGTATGTGTGTATCCTCAGTCCTAGAGGTGTCAGTGTATATGTATATCCTCAGTCCTAAAGGTGTCAGTGTATGTGTATATCCTTAGTTCTCGAGGTGTTAGTGTATGTGTGTATCCTCAGTCCTAGAGGTGTCAGTGTATTTGTGTATCCTCAGTCCTAGAGGTGTCAGTGTATGTGTATATCCTTAGTTCTAGAGGTGTCAGTGTATGTGTGTATCCTCAGTCCTAGAGGTGTCAGTTTGTGTATCCTTAGTCCTAGAGGTGTCAGTGTATGTGTGTATCCTTAGTCCTAGAGGTGTCAGTGTATGTGTGTATCCTTAGTCCTAGAGGTGTCAGTGTATGTGTGTTCTCAGTCCTAGAGGTGTCAGTGTATGTGTATATCCTTAGTTCTTGAAGTGTTAGTGTATGTGTGTATCCTCAGTCCTAGAGGTGTCAGTTTGTGTATCCTTAGTTCTAGAGGTGTTAGTGTATGTGTGTATCCTCAGTCCTAGAGGTGTCAGTTTGTGTATCCTTAGTTCTAGAGGTGTTAGTGTATGTGTGTATCCTCTGTCCTAGAGGTGTCAGTTTGTGTATCCTTAGTTCTAGAGGTGTTAGTGTATGTGTGTATCCTCAGTCCTAGAGGTGTTAGTGTATGTGTGTATCCTCAGTCCTAGAGGTGTCAGTGTATGTGTGTATCCTCAGTCCTAGAGGTGTCAGTGTATGTGTGTATCCTCAGTCCTAGAGGTGTCAGTGTATGTGTGTATCCTCAGTCCTAGAGGTGTCAGTGTATGTGTGTATCCTCAGTCCTAGAGGTGTCAGTGTATGTGTGTATCCTCAGTCCTAGATGTGTCAGTGTATGTGTGTATCCTCAGTCCTAGAGGTGTCAGTGTATGTGTGTATCCTCAGTCCTAGAGGTGTTAATGTATGTGTGTATCCTCAGTCCTAGAGGTGTCAGTGTATGTGTGTATCCTCAGTCCTAGAGGTGTCAGTGTATGTGTGTATCCTCAGTTCTAGAGGTGTCAGTGTATGTGTGTATCCTCAGTCCTAGAGGTGTCAGTGTATATGTATATCCTCAGTCCTAAAGGTGTCAGTGTATGTGTATATCCTTAGTTCTCGAGGTGTTAGTGTATGTGTGTATCCTCAGTCCTAGAGGTGTCAGTGTATTTGTGTATCCTCAGTCCTAGAGGTGTCAGTGTATGTGTATATCCTTAGTTCTAGAGGTGTCAGTGTATGTGTGTATCCTCAGTCCTAGAGGTGTCAGTTTGTGTATCCTTAGTCCTAGAGGTGTCAGTGTATGTGTGTATCCTTAGTCCTAGAGGTGTCAGTGTATGTGTGTATCCTTAGTTCTAGAGGTGTCAGTGTATGTGTGTATCCTCAGTCCTAGAGGTGTCAGTGTATATGTATATCCTCAGTCCTAAAGGTGTCAGTGTATGTGTATATCCTTAGTTCTCGAGGTGTTAGTGTATGTGTGTATCCTCAGTCCTAGAGGGGTCAGTGTATTTGTGTATCCTCAGTCCTAGAGGTGTCAGTGTATGTGTATATCCTTAGTTCTAGAGGTGTCAGTGTATGTGTGTATCCTCAGTCCTAGAGGTGTCAGTTTGTGTATCCTTAGTCCTAGAGGTGTCAGTGTATGTGTGTATCCTTAGTCCTAGAGGTGTCAGTGTATGTGTGTATCCTTAGTCCTAGAGGTGTCAGTGTATGTGTGTTCTCAGTCCTAGAGGTGTCAGTGTATGTGTATATCCTTAGTTCTTGAAGTGTTAGTGTATGTGTGTATCCTCAGTCCTAGAGGTGTCAGTTTGTGTATCCTTAGTTCTAGAGGTGTTAGTGTATGTGTGTATCCTCAGTCCTAGAGGTGTCAGTTTGTGTATCCTTAGTTCTAGAGGTGTTAGTGTATGTGTGTATCCTCTGTCCTAGAGGTGTCAGTTTGTGTATCCTTAGTTCTAGAGGTGTTAGTGTATGTGTGTATCCTCAGTCCTAGAGGTGTTAGTGTATGTGTGTATCCTCAGTCCTAGAGGTGTCAGTGTATGTGTGTATCCTCAGTCCTAGAGGTGTCAGTGTATGTGTGTATCCTCAGTCCTAGAGGTGTCAGTGTATGTGTGTATCCTCAGTCCTAGAGGTGTCAGTGTATGTGTGTATCCTCAGTCCTAGAGGTGTCAGTGTATGTGTGTATCCTCAGTCCTAGATGTGTCAGTGTATGTGTGTATCCTCAGTCCTAGAGGTGTCAGTGTATGTGTGTATCCTCAGTCCTAGAGGTGTCAATGTATGTGTGTATCCTCAGTCCTAGAGGTGTCAGTGTATGTGTGTATCCTCAGTCCTAGAGGTGTCAGTGTATGTGTGTATCCTCAGTTCTAGAGGTGTCAGTGTATGTGTGTATCCTCAGTCCTAGAGGTGTCAGTGTATATGTATATCCTCAGTCCTAAAGGTGTCAGTGTATGTGTATATCCTTAGTTCTCGAGGTGTTAGTGTATGTGTGTATCCTCAGTCCTAGAGGTGTCAGTGTATTTGTGTATCCTCAGTCCTAGAGGTGTCAGTGTATGTGTATATCCTTAGTTCTAGAGGTGTCAGTGTATGTGTGTATCCTTAGTCCTAGAGGTGTCAGTGTATGTGTGTATCCTTAGTCCTAGAGGTGTCAGTGTATGTGTGTTCTCAGTCCTAGAGGTGTCAGTGTATGTGTATATCCTTAGTTCTTGAAGTGTTAGTGTATGTGTGTATCCTCAGTCCTAGAGGTGTCAGTGTATGTGTATATCCTTAGTTCTCGAGGTGTTAGTGTATGTGTGTATCCTCAGTCCTAGAGGTGTCAGTGTATGTGTGTATCCTCAGTTCTAGAGGTGTCAGTGTATGTGTGTATCCTCAGTCCTAGAGGTGTCAGTGTATGTGTGTTCTCAGTCCTAGAGGTGTCAGTGTATGTGTATATCCTTAGTTCTTGAAGTGTTAGTGTATGTGTGTATCCTCAGTCCTAGAGGTGTCAGTTTGTGTATCCTTAGTTCTAGAGGTGTTAGTGTATGTGTGTATCCTCAGTCCTAGAGGTGTCAGTTTGTGTATCCTTAGTTCTAGAGGTGTTAGTGTATGTGTGTATCCTCTGTCCTAGAGGTGTCAGTTTGTGTATCCTTAGTTCTAGAGGTGTTAGTGTATGTGTGTATCCTCAGTCCTAGAGGTGTTAGTGTATGTGTGTATCCTCAGTCCTAGAGGTGTCAGTGTATGTGTGTATCCTCAGTCCTAGAGGTGTCAGTGTATGTGTGTATCCTCAGTCCTAGAGGTGTCAGTGTATGTGTGTATCCTCAGTCCTAGAGGTGTCAATGTATGTGTGTATCCTCAGTCCTAGAGGTGTCAGTGTATGTGTGTATCCTCAGTCCTAGAGGTGTCAGTGTATGTGTGTATCCTCAGTTCTAGAGGTGTCAGTGTATGTGTGTATCCTCAGTCCTAGAGGTGTCAGTGTATATGTATATCCTCAGTCCTAAAGGTGTCAGTGTATGTGTATATCCTTAGTTCTAGAGGTGTCAGTGTATGTGTGTATCCTCAGTCCTAGAGGTGTCAGTTTGTGTATCCTTAGTCCTAGAGGTGTCAGTGTATGTGTGTATCCTTAGTCCTAGAGGTGTCAGTGTATGTGTGTTCTCAGTCCTAGAGGTGTCAGTGTATGTGTATATCCTTAGTTCTTGAAGTGTTAGTGTATGTGTGTATCCTCAGTCCTAGAGGTGTCAGTTTGTGTATCCTTAGTTCTAGAGGTGTTAGTGTATGTGTGTATCCTCTGTCCTAGAGGTGTCAGTTTGTGTATCCTTAGTTCTAGAGGTGTTAGTGTATGTGTGTATCCTCAGTCCTAGAGGTGTTAGTGTATGTGTGTATCCTCAGTCCTAGAGGTGTTAGTGTATGTGTGTATCCTCAGTCCTAGAGGTGTCAGTTTGTGTATCCTTAGTTCTAGAGGTGTTAGTGTATGTGTGTATCCTCAGTCCTAGAGGTGTCAGTTTGTGTATCCTTAGTTCTAGAGGTGTTAGTGTATGTGTGTATCCTCAGTCCTAGAGGTGTCAGTTTGTGTATCCTTAGTCCTAGAGGTGTCAGTGTATGTGTATATCCTCAGTCCTAGAGGTGTCAGTGTATGTGTGTATCCTCAGTCCTAGAGGTGTTAGTGTATGTGTGTATCCTCAGTCCTAGAGGTGTCAGTGTATGTGTGTATCCTCAGTCCTAGAGGTGTTAGTGTATGTGTGTATCCTCAGTCCTAGAGGTGTTAGTGTATGTGTGTATCCTCAGTCCTAGAGGTGTCAGTTTGTGTATCCTTAGTTCTAGAGGTGTCAGGTGTATCCTCAGTCCTAGAGGTGTCAGTTTGTGTATCCTTAGTTCTAGAGGTGTTAGTGTATGTGTGTATCCTCAGTCCTAGAGGTGTCAGTTTGTGTATCCTTAGTTCTAGAGGTGTCAGTGTATGTGTGTATCCTCAGTCCTAGAGGTGTCAGTGTATGTGTGTATCCTCAGTCCTAGAGGTGTCAGTGTATGTGTGTATCCTCAGTCCTAGAGGTGTCAGTGTATGTGTGTATCCTCAGTCCTAGATGTGTCAGTTTGTGTATCCTTAGTTCTAGAGGTGTCAGTGTATGTGTGTATCCTCAGTCCTAGATGTGTCAGTTTGTGTATCCTTAGTTCTAGAGGTGTCAGTGTATGTGTGTATGCTCAGTCCTAGATGTGTCAGTTTGCGTATCCTTAGTTCTAGAGGTGTCAGTGTATGTGTGTATTTTGTTTTCATGATTCAGATCAGGCATACAATTAATTAGAAAATTTACAAATGACATATTATTTAATTTGCTTCCTTCTCTTGTTATCCTTTGCTGAAAGGTTTATCTAGGAAAGTTCAGGAGCAGCAAAGAACCTAGGTTCTAGCTTCTAATTGGTGGCTGACTGCATCTATATACCGTTTGTCATTGGCTCACCCATGTGTTCAGTTAGAAACCTGTAGTGCATTGCTGCTCCTCAACAAAGGATACAAAGGGAATGAAGGAGATTACATAAAGGAAGTTAACTGGAAGGTAGTTTCAAATAATTGTATGTTCTACCTAAATCATGAAAGAAAAATGTAGGGTTTCATGTCCCTTTAAGAAATACAATTGCAGTTGCTTTGTAAGGAAGGATAAAAACTAATAGAGAATAAAAATTGGAATGTGTTACTTAAAGGGATAGGAAAGTCAAAATTAAACTTGAATGTTTGAGATAGAGCATGTCATTTTAAGACACTTTTACTTTCACTTCAATTTTCAAATGTGCTTCATTCTCTTAGTATCCCTTGTTGAAAACTATTACACATATTTTAAACTAGTGGGAGCTAGCTGCTGATTGGTGCCTGCACATACTTGTCTCTTGTGATTGGCTAACTAGATGTGTTCAGCTAGCTGAATACTATTCTTTCAGCAAAGGATAACTAGAGAATGAAGCAAATTTGATAATAGAAGTAAACTGGAAAGTTGTTTGAAATTGTATGCTCTGTCCAAACCATGAAATAACATTTTGGGGTTTCCTGTCCCTTTAAGTTGTTTTTTAGTAGATGAATGTTAATTTGCTTTACAATGTTAAAGGAGCATTAAACACATTTTTTTCTTTCATGTTACAGATAAAAAAAAATATATTGAACAACTTTACATTTTACTTCTGTTATCTATTTTGCTTTTTTCTTATGGTATCATTTGAAAAGCACACTAGGTAGGCTAAGGAGCAGTAATGCACTACTGGGAGCATCTGGTGATTGGTGGTTGCACATATATGCCTCTTGTCATTGGCTCATTGAATGTGTTCAGTTAGCACCCAGTAGTGCATTGCTGCATATCCTTCAACAAAGGATACCAAGAGAATGAAGCAAATTTAATAATAACAGTAAATTGGACCTGCAACCTGCCAATTTAATTGTAAATTTAAGCTGCCTCTGTCAGGTTCATATATGTGTTTCTTGGGCGTATCACAGCCAGTGCCTCACCAGCCTCTGACCTCACTGCACGTCACTGGCGAAAAACACGACATGCACATGATAAAACCCTTTTCGCTTGCGTGTAACTGTTAGTGCTCCACTTGAAATCTGGCCCTAAATAAGGATCAGGTCTTGAAATTCAATTTAGGTTCCTTTGCATATTAGTTGCCTGTACATAGGGCTAGATTACAAGTGGAGCTCTAAATTATCGCGCTCTAGATGGCTGGTTATTGCTACTGTGAGCTTGGGGTAGCAACTAGTGCTCCGAAAATTAACCAGAGATCAGATCCCTGTTTAATTTTCTAAAAGTGCCCCAAATGCCCTAATAATAATAGGGAATTATAGTTTTTTATTTAAAAAAAAAAAGTAGCATGGGAGCACTGAAAAGTGCCTTTACATTGCGGTCTATGGGAACTGTGTGTCCCCAGTTAATATATATGTATGTAAATATATACATATATATTTATGTGTTAATATGTGTATCTACACATATTAACACATAAATATATATATAGTCATATATATTTACTAAGTGCTGCCCATCCCTGCACTACTTACCTCTTTGCTGTGCGAGATTCTGATGCCGTCTGTGATGGCATTACAACGAGGCTCCCATAGGAGCCTATGGAAGCGCACTGGTATTACAAAGGTTAGGCGATATTTTGGGCTCCACTTGTAATCTGGCCCATAATGTTTTGTTTAGAGGTTACTCCATACAAGACATGTGCATACTGGCCAACAGACACAAAACCACTCTAAAGTAAATTCAGTAAATGGCATGTGATGAAACTTAAAAACTTTCATGATACTAAAAAAAAGTAGTGTTCATTATATGGGGCCTATTTATCAAATGTCTGTCAAACATTATCCGACTGTCAAACATTGTCCGACAGACATCGCTGAATGCGGACAGCATTACGCTTTCCGGATTTAGCATTTGCAGCCAATTGGCCGCTAGCAGGGGCTGTCAATCAACCCGATTGTAGTCTTTAGACTGTACTCTGTACAAAGCTTGATAAATAGGCCCCTAAATGTGTAAAGTAAACATAGAATATATCATTTAAAGGGATATTAAACACCAAAAATGTTATTGTTTAAAAAGATAGATAATCCCTTTATTTACCATTCCCCAGTTTTGCATAACCAACACTGTTATATAAATATACTTTTTACTTCTGTAATTACCTTGTATCTAAGCTTCTGCAGACTGCCTCCTTATCTCAGATCTTTTGACTTGCATTTCAGGCAATTAGTGCTGACTCTTAAAATATCCACGCACATCAGCACAATGTTATTTATATGAAACACATTAACTAATGCCCTCTAGTTGTGAAAAACTGTCAAATGCATTTAGATTAGGGGGAGGCCTTAAAGGGCTTAGTAATTAGCATATGAGCCTACCTAGGTTTTGCTTTTAACTAAGTATACCAAGAGAATAAAGCAAATTAGATGATAAAAGGTAATTTGAATGTTGTTTAAAATAACATGCCCTATCTGAATCATGAAAGTTTAATTCAGACTTACTATCACTTTAACATAATAACCATGAGTGTGCACGAAAGGTAAAAACAAAAATATATTAATATTACAATATTTAGGTGATGAACTGAACTACCCAAATCATCTACAAAATAATGATAGTGATAAACTGGTTAAAACCTGATTCATTGTTATTTTGTAGGTGTATCACATGATATTTACTTTATTTACTGTTGAGTGGTTGGGAATAACAGTTCCAGTTGACCAGGGAAGTGTTTGCTGTTCTATCTATAAGTGTTCTTAACATTTTATGTATTTATTTTGTTTTTATCATCATTTTTGTGATTTTCTCTTTGTATATAGACTAGTCATTGCTTATGATCAGTCTGTTTCTTGGGGACTGTATGCATTAATACATGTAGATTTTACTGTTATATGCATTTTTGTTTAACCAGCATGTAAAACAAGGATCTTCTTCCAAATATTATTGTTGTAGTTCAAAAGAATACTTGTAAGGGGGGCGGAGTTAATCGTCAAAGAGAGAAGACGTTTTGAGAGGGAGCTCTCAGCTATAGACTATTAAAAAAGGTATTTTTGACACTTTTATTCAGATTAGACCACTACTTATTTTTGGACAAAGGAACCCTTATTTGAATTTTCCTAACCCGGACTTCCAAAAACGAGTTCTTTTTTCTTTATTTTTCCCGCACCTGTCCAGGACTAACACGGCTCTGTTTTTTTTTTTGCTGGTGTGCTAGCTTGGCCTCCCTGAGCTCCAGAGGGTCAGGGATCCGCTCCGGAGCAACAGCTCTGAACATCTAAGGCCAATAGTGGACCACAGTCTGGTTTGTTTGATCCAGAACCATATCCTGGAAATCGGTGCACCATGAATGAGAGGTTGCCCCATGATCTAAAGTTCCATCAGACAAGCGACTACACACATCCCATTCACAGAACAACAAAAAGCCAGGTTCGGAACTCAGCTACATTAACAGTTGTCACGAAAAGGATCCTCTCTGAGCAGATCGGCATTGGAGATTTGGCGCAAAATCCGCCATTGCATTTGCAGCCTCCTCCCACCACACGCAGCAGTTAAGTGCCTGCGATACTAGAACGGATCCTCTATTTTGTCGTACTATAATGGGCTGGTAAGACTTTTACTTTAATAATGCTTGCTCCCTTCAACTGCATACGTTATCAGCAAGTCCCGGCCTGTTATACAGGCCCTAGCAGGAGTCCACAAACCCCCCTCACCAACCCACGCTCCCTAAGTGACCACTTGTCCCCTACGCAGGTGGAATTACTAAATTTTGCAGATTAACTGCTCTTACTTTGACACGGTAAACTTCTGCTTATAAGAGCATATAGTGGGACATTTGGGAGATCTCTGGTACAAGAGTTAGTGGCTTTTACTAGGAGTCATTTTGCTACAAAGAGGCCCTATATTAAACTGATCTTTGAAAAGGTCCGGGTGCTTGCCATAAGGTCTCTCTTTGAGGGTGAAATTTTCTTCAACATGCAGATGTAATGGCCTTGGTACTCCGGTGGTCGGGGGATTAGCAGGGGATTTCAAGCCCCTTTTAACCATAGTCAAGATTCAAGTTGCACGTGACTAAATAGTCATTGTCATCCAGGGCAAGTATATACCTATTGGAGCTCCTGTATACAGTTCACTTGGGTAGAGACTATTTGGTAGTGGATTCACTAACATGCCGCAAGGGTCCAAGAGGAGGACCGCAAACCACGTTGAATACAAAAAATCTGTGGCTGACCACTTTAAACCTTGGACACAGCTGGAGAAACCAATAGATACAGGGGATTCCGAAGCAAACTCCCCAATAGAGGGAGCTTTATTAGATCAGTGTTACCAAACTGTTTCAGATCCTGAGTCTACCATGGCGTCAGAAATAGTTGCTACACTTACTCAGAAGCTGAACAATCTTCAAGACTCTCTCACTAAAACCGTTAAGAGCTCTGTGGCTGACCTGCGTAAAGATATAGGAGCCATTGGTGAGAGAGTGGACACTCTAGAGCAGAAACAAGAGGACTTGGTGGTGGAGCAAGCTAACCTTTCCAACCATTCACAAATAGTGGTAGATATGATTGACACAATGGAAGCAAAGATGGCGGACATTGAAGATCGCTCCTGCCACAATAATCTAAGGTTTTGGGGGATCCCTGAGGAGATCTCAACTCAAGATCTAGAGCCCTTCCTCAATGAATTTTGTGGTCACCTAAAATCGCCTCAGCTCCCTAGTGAAAATTTGCTAGATAGAGTTCACAGGCTTCCTAGAGGTAGGAATGTCTCAGCTGAAAAACCTCAGGATGTTATTGCCCGTTTCCATTTCTTTACTTATAAGGAACAGATCACTAAAGCAATGATCTCTAATCCCACCCTTCCTGACCAGTTTCAAAACATACAAGTTTTTCTGGACCTTTCCCAATTTACAATCCAGAAGAGGGCAACTTTCAGAGAAGCCACTAAAATCCTGCAACAACATGGCATCAAATATAGATGGGGATACCCAACAAAGCTCCTCATTCATAAGGAGGGTCACCTATTTTCAGTCGCTATGCCAGCTAGGGCCCAACAATACCTACAGGACTGGGATTTCATTCAAGCCCCTCAAACTAGAGTTCGACATTCTACCCATAACGAAAAAGATTCTCCAGATCCACCAGCCAAATCCTCAAACCCAACTGGATTTCCCAACGCTTCTACCACAGAGTGGCATCCTTTACCGCAGCGGCCTTCAAACAACAAACGCATATCTCCTACTCAGAGTCATACTTCATTACAGCATCCTACAAGCTCCACTAATTTGCTTCCGAGTGAGGAAAATACCTTAGCCCCTGAATGATCGACGAGCTCAAGATGATAAGTATTCTATTTTGGGGGAGGGTAATGCTTTTTTACTGCTTTTTTCCCTTTATAGGTTTGTTTCAGTGATGTGCAGTCATAGGAGGCAGGTGCAATTTGGGGCATTTTTTATTTAAAAATCAATTTAAAAAAAAATAATAAAAAAAATTTCCTTTTTTTTTTCTTTTTTTTATCGCTATATTGCGCAATAGAGAGGCACAGGGGTTGACTTGTAGCATGCTTTGCTATCTGTAGCCAATCAGCTGCGCCACCCGGTGGTGGTTTGTGCTGCAGCGCGGCTAAAAACTTAATATAGGAGGCATCGCTAATGCAGCCTCTTAGCCAATGAGCGCCGGTCATGTATGTTCTCCTGGTGATTGACAGCACCAGGAGAACATGACTGACGTTCTTTGACTTCCTGCGCAGTGTGCATGCGCAAACCAATGATTCCCGCCACAGTGCGCCACCAGAGAGGGAAGAAGAGCAGAAGAGCCTGTTTTTTCGTAGCGGAGGACAGCTGCTGCCTACTACTGTCACTTGACTCTTCTACAGTACAGGTAAGTGACACTGACATAGCCCATCATGCGACTCACAGTTCACACACACATCTCAACTTTAAACTTAGGAAGGGAGGGCAGGGGCGGACTTAGATGTTGCGGGACTGAGGCTTTAGTTTTACTAAAAATAAAGCCTCAGGCCTGCAACACCTATAAGTCCGCCCTTGCCCTCCCTGCCTAAATTTAAAGTTAGGATGTGTGTGTGAACTGTGAGTCGCATGATGGGCTATGTTTTTCCCCCACCTTTAGCCCTGCTGCGGACTAGCAGTGCACCGAGCCTGGCCAGTGAGTCAGACTACTTAAAAGAGTTTGCTTGCTTTGGCAAAAGTAAGCTTTTTGCTGGTTTTGGCAAAATAAAAAAGTTATTAAGCTCAAACAAATTACCTATTTTGGAAAGCTGAACATTTATTCCAGCAAAAAAAAAGTGAAAACTTTGGGTCAGAATTATTGTATAAGGTGTTAAATCATATTTACAAAGGGGTTTTCTATCTATGTTTTTGTTGTGGAATGGGTAAAAATTACTAATTTGGCTGAAATGTGGCAGTCTATACATAATTATACACAAACACTCACAGAATAGTTCAAATATTCAGGTATATATATATATATATATATATATATATATATATATATATATATATTTATGACAGAAAAACAGCAATTTGTCAGTTACTCAATAGGGCTGAGTATTTCAAAGCTTATAAAGGTTGCCTTAAACATCATAGTTATCAAATTTGCAGTTTACTTTTGATTTACTATATTACAGAAACTGCAATATACATTATTAAATAAAAAGTATTCCCTCCCTGGTAGTCTAGTGGGGGAGCATTTGGTCTGCACCTCTTCTGATGCAGACCATACAAATTGATCTCCTCCTTGTTCCAGCTCTCAGTGTGAAAGAGTGCAGCATGCACTGACTCACATCACTGAGAGCCAGCCAGAGGTGCAGACTAAATGCTCCCCCCTCTAGACTACCAGGGAGGGAATACTTTTTATTTAATATATTGCAGGTTCTGCAATATATTACATTAAAAGTATACTGCAAATTTTATATTAATTATATATATATATGTTTGTTATTTTTTTATTAATTTTGAAGACCTAGAGCTTTAAAGATCTGTGATTTTTTAATGCAACCTATATAAGCTTTGAAATACTCAGCCCTATAGAGTAACTGACAAATTCCTGTGTTGCTGTCATAAATATATTTATACCTGAATAATTAAACTAATCTGTATGAGTGTTTGTTTGTGTATATAAACTGCCACATGTCAGCCAAATAAGTAATTTTCACCCATTCCAAAGATATAAGCCACAACAAAAACATAGAGAGAAAACCCCTTTGTAAATATGACTTAACATCTCATACAATAATTCTGACCCAAAGTTTCATTTTTGCTGGAATAAATGTTCAGCTTCCCAAAATAGGTAATTTGTTTGAGCTTGATAACTTTTTTTTTGTATTTTGCCAAAACCAGCAAAAAGCTTACTTTTGCCAAAGCAAGCACATTCTTTTAAGTAATTAGATGGCTGGAAGGAAGTGGACAAGCCTTTTGTTTTGGGTTTTATCATATGTCTTGTATGGTGCTGGAGACTTGAAATGCTTCCTGTTTCTCCTTTGGTTAAAATTAAAGACTTGGTATTCCCTTATGTTTTTTATTTATGTTTTGTAAATTGGACTATTTACACCTGGCATAAAGTGACTGCATTTTCATGTGTCAGATCAGCACTTTTTTAGGTTAATTTTTGAAGTGACTGGATAAATCTATCCTTACTAAACTGAAACAAACACAACTTTCATGCAAAAATATCAAACTTGGAACATTTTAAATATTGATGAGATGGAGAACCCTCTCAGGTATTTACCTCCAACCAATGGGAGTGTTTGGCAGTTTCAGCACAAAAATATGGCTTTAGGTTATTTAAATAATTTCAAACTAAACATATTGATAGGGATGCATCCTATATGGAGCACTGAGTGTATTTAGCAATATAACATCATGGACATATATATATATATATATATATATATATATATATATATATATATATATATATATATATATATATATATATATATATATATATATGTGTGTGTGTATGTGTTTCTTGGGTGTATCAAAGCCAGAGCCTCACCAGTCTTTGACCTCACTGCACGTCACTGTATAGCTGGGACTCCCACAGGAAACAAACGGGGTAATATTCATTTATGTATTATTTCTCTGTTAAATTGTTTTTATGTGTTTAACCTTGTAAACAGTAACATGTAATCTTGTTATTTATCTGTTCTTTAATAAATGTGTGATGGTTTAAATAGTTGAAGGTAGTATGGTTGTCTGTTTCTGGAGGGTTTCAAAGATATACAGTACGGTATATGAAATTCGTTTGTACAGGGCCGATTATTAATATATTTATATATTAATTTTTAGACGTGAATGGTTTTTAACATAAGATCCTTTGGTTATTTAAGAGTAATATCTTACATTTTGGCGGCAGCAGGTAGGAGATTTGTTAAGATTCGTGTTCACAACAGATAGCTTTATTTTTAGGTTTTGTTAAAGAGAGATAGATTACTTATGCTGAAGAATTAGCTAGCATTTTTTTAGATGAGTAGTTGTTTGTAACATTCACAAGGTTAAAAGGTTATTGAGCTGTATTTGGGAAAAATCGCTTCAGTTAAAAAAAAAACAGAATGCAATTTTAAACTGTATTGAAGGAGTTTTTAATCCATGGTCTAATGTACAAGAGTATGTTAATAAATCTATTGACAATAAGATATTTTCCAAGTCTGAGGGAAAGAAAGCATTAATGTTTAGTGCATACAAAATAGCAGGAAATTATTCTAAAGTAACTGGAGAATTGCAGGATTTACAAAGACAGTTAACTGAGGTGAAATGTCGGAATGAATCTTTAAAAAAAATACTTCAGCTGTTTCTTTTAGTCAGGAAACTAGCGAAGCTTTGTTGACAAATAGAGAATTGAGTGCAGAGATTGGGTCTTTACAATAAATGTTACTTGATGCTTATGGAGCAATACAAGGTTTAAAACATTCAGGGCAAGTGTGTGTACCTGAGGATCATTCTAAATGTCATGAAATTATTAATGATTTACAAATAAAACTGGGTCAAAGAAATGCATTAATCGCTGCATGCAAAATACCAGTTAATTTTGTAGAGTCAAAGTGTGTTGATGAAGTTGTGTGTGACAAAAAGAATGTGGAGAATGTAAAGATGACACCAATTCTAGGTAAGGAACAGTTGGATGAAGAGAGAAAGATCATTTCATGTACTAAAATTAACCAGTCTTTGTCTAGCACATTTGCTACATTAAATAAAGAACTAGGACAGTTTAAATTAGGCGATGATCCCTTAGATGTTATGATTAGGTTATCACAGTTTGAAAGAATACACAAAGAATTGCAAACAAATGACATATTTGATATAATTGTAACAAGTATGGATGATGCACTAAAAGCAAGCATGCCTTCACATGTTTTTCTTAGACCAAGAGTTAAACATCAGTTAGTGCATGAGTTACTAAAAACATTAGGAATTGATAAAATGGATGCTCATTCATCATATGGAAATTGCAAGCAGAGAAAGAATGAATCAGTGCAAGGATTTGCTGATAGACTGTTTGAAATTTATAAACTAACTTTGCCTGAAAATACTGAAGTAGATCATAACAATAAAATATATAAGCATGAGATAAACTGCAGTAATCCAGAAATTATAAAATTGTTTGATTTGACTGTGTTTTCAAGTAACACTTTTAACAAAATAATTGAATGTCTAAAAAGAGCAGAGTTGTGTAATGAAACTAACAAGGGAATAAAACAGAGAATGTCTGCAGTTGGAAAGCCATTCCCAGATAACAGAGAATGTACTAAAATCATTTATAACAAGAAAATATTGGTAAAATTGAAGTATTATCTTTGTAAAAAATGGAATAATATTAATGCCAAATTTGTACAAAGACACAATACTGTTGTAGCAACATCTGCTGAACAATTTGAAACTAGATACAAATTGGAAAATCTAAAAAAAGAACTGGAAAGAGTTAAATTGATTCAAATTACAAATAAAATTACCAGTTCTGAAAATGGGTAAAAAGGGATAATTGCCTCCAAATCATGTCTGGAGTGAGGTTCAGACGTAATGTATATAGTTGCCCAGTTTTTAAAGGAGTCATGAAGGGGGCTCATGATGGAATGTATTTTTAATAAATACTGGTGTACCTATATTCATTATTTATACCTCACAAAAACCTCAATCTAATCCATTGTTTGTAGGGGGAAAAACAAATTGTGTTGCAAGTTTTTCAAGGTTCATATAAAGATGTTATAAAGCTAAAAATGATATGAATTTAATTGATAATGGTATTTTGAATTAGAAGAT
The DNA here is from genome assembly GCF_027579735.1 of Bombina bombina. Classification (NCBI taxonomy): domain Eukaryota; kingdom Metazoa; phylum Chordata; class Amphibia; order Anura; family Bombinatoridae; genus Bombina; species Bombina bombina. The sequence continues at coordinate 967,133,518 of NC_069500.1, read as the reverse complement.
TATTTAGTGAATTTGTCTGATGAAATGTCAATTTTGGGTTATAAATTTCTCACAAAATATAATGTTTTACTTTATTATGCTAATGGTAAAATATAGTTTAATACAGATGATAAACATTATGTTATTTCTGTTTCACATTATGTTTATAGTCTAAAGAAATCTGACAAGTTAAGTTTAATTGTACATACAAATGCTAAGGTTACAAATATTTTGCAGCAGTTTGCACATGCATTTGCTGAACATAAATATGATTTGGGAAATTGCAAGAGGAAGAGTTTATCACAGGAAATGTACATTTAGCTATAAAAGCAATATCCATATTATTATTATTATATTATTAAGGAAAGTGAGCCATATGTACAGCAAATTATATATTATTTACTTGAATAAGGTGTATTGAGATAATGTAAATCTGTTACTAATTTTACTATTTAGTTTGTACAGAAACCTGATGGAAATGGGCATTTAACAATTGATTAAAGTAAATTACATCCAGTGACATCTGCCTAGGCATCAAAATATCAGAGAGGTTCCTATTTTTTTCCTTTATCCCTCCAAATGCAAAGTTTTATTTAAGCCTTGATATAGCAAACAGTTATTGGTTTGTACCTCTGCACCCAAAGTCACAATACAAGTTTGTCTTCAAGTGGAAAGAAGATCCTGAACAATTCAGCAACAATTTTCCATAAAAAGATGGCTGCTATTCTATCAAGATTGTCAAGACTGTTAGCAATTATGCAATATGTTGATGATTTGGTATGTACTACAGAAACAGAACATTTGTTTACAGAATTGTAGAAATTATTGGCAAATGCTGGACTAAAAGTGAATATAAAGAAATGCCAATTTTTACAGACAACAGTGAACTTTACAGGAGTGACAATTTCATCTAAAAGAAAGACTCTAGATCAACAAAAGTGGATGTCATAAAAAGATTAAACATACCTGTGTCAAAGACTGTTTTAAGATCATTTTGGGATTGTTCCAATACCAAAGAGACTTTATTCCAAAGTTTAAAGTTTTGGCTGGACCCTTGTATGACTTGCTAAAGAAAGAAAACATTTGAGAACCTAAAAAAGGATCAATACGATGGTGTTGCTTACACAGACCCCAGAAAAGTGTTTCAATTGGAAGTTACTACTTAAAAAAAAAAAAAAAAGAAAAAAAAAAAGAAAGACTTTATCTGCAGTGCTATGTAAAGAGAAGTTTGGAAAACTGAAACCAGTGACCTGCATCACGACCTTTTGAAAATAACTGAAGAAAAGTATTCCTGTGTGAGGAACAGTTGTTGTCAGTATTCTGGACATAAGAACATTTTAAATAACATGATTTCAAAAAGTGTTGTTGCAAAGTTCACATTTTCCTTTGAACTTAATTGGTGAAACTAGGAAACAGTATAATTTCATCTGCAAGATTTTAAAAGTGGGTGCTGATGCTAATGAAAAGAAATATAGACATTATAATAAAGGAAACAAGTTTGTTGCCAGCATGTTTGCTATATGAAGGTCAATCACAAATAGTCACTTTTTTGTGTTTCCTTTTTCCTCTCAATTCAAGTTTATATATATTTTGGTGCAAAGTACAGATGTTTACTGTGATGGTTCTTTTTATCATAACGATGGTAAAGCATATACAGGTTTTTCAATAATTTTACCTGATAAAATAGATATGCATTTATGTGAGTTACATTATTCTCAATATGCTAAATTGGCTAATGTTTGTTGTACATTGGAACACTAAGCAGATATGGCTATTGACATTTATAATACTAGTGCATATGTGGTTAATATACTGACAATGCTTCCTTTGTATGTATATAATGGTTTTAAGTCATATAATGAAAGACCATTGGTACATACAAATCTGTTGAAGTATATTTCATATTTGCTAAATAGATGTAAATTGCCATATGCAATAATTAAAGTAAAAAATTCACACTAAAAGTGATGAACATAATGAACAAAATAACTTAGTTGATGCTTGTGCTAAAAAGGCTGCAAAACAAGTAAAATTATGGGAGTTCAATGAGGAACCTGAAATTTCTGCAATTACATTAAAAAAATAAAAATAAAAAAAGATTAAATAAAAATAAAGCAAATTTGGTGTCATTGCAGAACTCTTATGTTTCTTATGTAATGTTAAAATAAAGGCATTTAGCAGGGAAACCTTTATCACTGCCAGTATCATGGGCAAATGACAAATTTATAAAATATGAAGAAAATGGAACTTTAATGTGCTTAAATAAGTAAAATATGTTGTTTGTATTTCCAGCTGTTGAATTCCTTAAAGGGACAGTGAACACAAGAATTGTTGTTGTTTTAAAAGATAGATAATCTCTTAATTACCAATTTTCCAGTTTTGCATAACCAACATAGTTTTAATTATACAAGTTTACCTCTGTAATTAATTTGTATTTAAGCCTCAGAAGACTGCTCCCTTATTTCAGTTCTTTTGATAGACTTGCAGTTTAGCCAATCAGAGCTGTCTCCATGGTAAATTCACGTGCATGAGTTCAATATTATCTATATGGAACACGTGAACTAATGCCCTCTAGTGGTGAAAAACTATAAAAATGCATTTAGATTACAGTTGGTCTTCAAGGTCTAAGAAATTTGCATATGAACCTCCTAGGTTTAGCTTTCAACTAAGAATATCAAGAGAGCAAAGCAAAATTGGTAATACAAGTGAATTGGAAAGTTGTTTAAAATTACATGCCCTATTTTAAACATGAAAGTTTATTTTCCCTTTAAGAATGTGTAGATTAATTTTCAAAAATATAATTTGCTTCCTATGGGCAGACATTATTCTGCAGATAGAACATGTGCCAAAAATACAGAAAAATTTGTAATGGTGGCCACCAATGAAAGATAATATTTTTTGTTTTTTTCCAATATGTTCTAGAAATTTGCCTTGTCTGCAGTTTAATTTTTCAGTCAATATGAATCAATAATTATTAAGGTTTTTACTTTTCCCCATGACAAACCTGGGTTACAAATATAAATAGATATGTTTTGTTGGTTTTTACCTAGAATACATGTATAGTTTAGTGGTAATAGATGTATTCACAAAATGGATTGAGGTTTTTCCAAAAACAAATCAAGTAGTTTTTATAGTTGCATAGGTTATTTATTTGAGCTTTTCTCTAGATGGGAATGCCATTTGTGTAGAAAGTAATAATGAGCCTGCATTTAGTGGGAAAATATTTCAAGGAAATTAATTAATCATTGGGAATTAAGCATAAATTATATATTGCTTATAGACTGCAATCATCAGGAGCAGTAGAAAGGGGTAATAAATACTATAAACAATTATAAACTAAAATTTGTAGTATTAAACTTTCAACATGGAAAAAAATGTTACCTTTATGTTCAATGACCATAAGATATATCCTACATTCTACTACAGGTGTCAGGCCATATCAAGTAATAACTTGTAGATTGAATAACACACTTGGAAGGATTTTACTTTCAATTGCTACATCAAATGTACAAGGGGCAATAATAAAAATTTGGATAAAAACATAAATTATGCTTACCTGATAATTTTCTTTATATGTATGAAGAAAATGAGTATCACAGCATATTGACAAGGTAAATATGTTGGTAGCTCAAAATATTGTAAGGAGTAAAAGCTCAAATAAAAACATATTTTAACAAAATGTTAGATCTTTTTAATGTAATAGTTTTAGTAATGATAATGAGATTTTATGTCTAAAAAAAGTCACTCATTTGTTCCTAAAATGGCTTGTTCTTTTTGTATTTTGGATAAAGATAAACTTATTGTTTTATTTCTTTGAAATAATGAATAAGAAAACAAAAAACTTTTTTAAATGATATTATATTAAACAATTTTAAAAATATATGAATTAACAGATACTGCATTTGATTTTTCTTAGAAAGAATCTGAAGAAATACCAAAAAGATGACAACCTATCTTCAAGTTGGGAAAATCCATGTCCTAATGTTGTTATGACTGATTATGGAGGGTTTTGCGGGACGAAATTTTTTTGCATTTTCAGAGGACTACATGGGTATTTTGGGTTTGACTCAGACAACTTCAAGATGGAAATCGTGATTTTGGTATCAAAGTCAATGTAACTGAACTAGTTTTGGAAGATGATCAACAACAGCAAAATAAACATTATGATCCTGAATGTATTAACATAGCATTGGGCAAAGGATCCAGTCTAATGTTACAAAGTTATACAGAATGGGTTAAATGTGGCAAAGAAACATCTATTTTTAAGTTTGTTTTTGCAAAATATAAAAGTCAAGGACAATGACATTATTTTGGGAACAAAAGAACGTTACAACATCCGATTGTACGATTTTATTTTAAAAATGTTAATTGTTGTTAAATGTATAATTATTTTGTTTATGTTAATTTTGTATAAAGAGAATAGTTTATAGAGTAATGTGCTAAACCTTACCGTTACACTATAAGGCCTAGCAAAGGGGTGGAATGTAAGATTTTAATGTGTATAAATGTAGTATTGCTGTAGTTATAGAAAGATGGCATTATTACAGTTATAAAGAGGTTAATATGTTCTGTTTACTATTTTAAAACATCAGGCATGGAGCAATGCTGAGGTAGCCAGTTTACGTATACCAAGAGTTAAGATCATATATGGGTAGAGAAGTTTGCTGTAGGTAGCAAAAGCTTACAATAGGGTAGAGCACCTTATTTGGAATAGAGCCAAAAGTATATGGTCAGCATTCTTAAAGGGTATAAAGGTTAGGAGAAAGGAGAATAGACAGAGTTCATCTTTGGAAAGGAAAACATCAATGATACATGCTATAGCTGGGACTCCCACAGGAAACAAACGGGGTAATATTCATTTATGTATTATTTCTCTGTTAAATTGTTTTTATGTGTTTAACCTTGTAAACAGTAACATGTAATCTTGTTATTTATCTGTTCTTTAATAAATGTGTGATGGTTTAAATAGTTGAAGGTAGTATGGTTGTCTGTTTCTGGAGGGTTTCAAAGATATACAGTACGGTATATGAAATTTGTTTGTACAGGGCCGATTATTAATATATTTATATATTAATTTTTAGACGTGAATGGTTTTTAACATAAGATCCTTTGGTTATTTAAGAGTAATATCTTACATCGTGGACTCTCATCACCATGAAAGAAATTGACTTATTAGGTAAGTATACATTTTGTTTTCTTTCATTAAGTGTCTAAAGTCCACGATACTTCACATCTGTGATCTAATACTCAAGCTGTGAATTTCATGAGAAAACCGTGAAAGCGGGGAAAACATGAACTTAAGACATGAAAACTAATGACCAGATACTGCTGCCTGGAGCACTTTCCTGCTAAAAACATAAGAGTCAAAATTCTAAAATGTAGTAAAATAATGTAAGAACCAAATAGATGTCTTGCAGATTTGTTCCACAGATACTTAATTCCTAAAGGCCCTAGAAGTAGAAATATCTCTCACTACCAGCCTTACTCATCATTTGCTTTAGCCAAGAAGAAAGTGTAATTGCTGAAGCTTTCTGACACTTATGAGATTCATAAAAATGGACAAATCTATTTCTATTTAGAAAATTCTCATGCCTAGGAGTAGATTTATCATGCAGCATATGCTGCTGTTTCCGCACGAGCCTTGAGGCTCGCCCGGAAACATAAGTTAAGAAAGCTGCTCCTTCTTGGTGGACTGCAATCATCCCGATCAGATATGATCGGGATGATTGACACCCCCTGCTAGTGGCCGATTGGCCGTGAATCTGCAGAGGGTGGTATTGCACAAGCATTTTACCAGAAATGCTTGTGCAATGATAAATGCCTACCCTCTAGGCTCAATGCACCAGCTTAGTTGCAGTTTACTCTGTGTCTGTTCAAATGTAGCTATGTATTTCAAGTCATTCCAGTCCTGCCTGATTTCATGTGCCTGAATTCTACTCGCTGCATGTACCCTGCTGAAATTGTTTATGTTTATTTTACCTTTTTTATTCTGGACAGTGCTATATTGTATATTCTAAACGCTGCAACATATCTCAGTTCCCAAAGAACCATTATAGTGATCATCCAGCCATTTGCTACAAGTCAATTCTATACCCTAATCCTGCAACATAACTCAGTTACCAGACAAGTATTAATGTGATTACTCAGTAATCTGCTACAACTGTATTGTATACCCTGACCTAGCAACATAACTCAATTACCAGACAAGTATTACTGCAATTATCTAGTCATGTGCTACAACTGTATTATAAGATGACCCTGCAACATATCTCAGCTACCAGATTTATATTACTGTGATTACCCAGTCATCTACTGCTGCTGTATTGGATATTTTGAACCCTGTAACATATTTCAGTTTTCCAAGGAAAATCTTACTGTAAGAAAACATTTCCAGGCCTTATGATAAATCTTCCTAAACAAAGGATTCCTACCTTTAAGAAAAATGTCACTGACTGAATCAGAAAAACCTTGAAAACAGGCGTAGAAATACATGCGTACAGTCCGGGTTTTAATAAAATCTGCCTT